>NC_142010.1:229905812-230205812 GCF_049901735.1 Notechis scutatus | reverse complement strand
CCGGGCAAGTATGCAGGAGGAAGAAGAGAAAGTTATTGAAAGTGAAAGTTCTTCTTGGTCGACCCAGGGCTTTGAGATTTATCTAATTTAATTCCTGGAAAAGATGGTTTTTAATGATTTTTTCCACAAGAGAAAAAAAGCAGCTATTTTGAGGTGCTGAAAGGAAAGTTTACTCTCCCTCCCGACGGAATTAAGCCGGAAGGGAGAGGATAAAGAAAATATATAAATTTGGATCTTGTTGGAGGAGATGCCTTGAAGATTTGAGGACAGAAACATAATTTTAATAAGGCTTTAAAATATAGATTTGGACTCTCTTTTATTTGTTTGATACCACCCTGGAAGAGGAAGGGGGAATTTTGGCTTGCTTGGATTTATTGAGGATTGTGGATTTCGGGATTGTTTTACCTTTCCCTCGGAATATTTGGTTGGTGTAAGAAGAAAGAGGAATAAAGAAAAGAAAAGATTTATTTATAATGGCTTTCCCTTTTGAAGACCTGAGGGATGAATATGAGCAAACAAAAGCAGCCTGCAAAGATGGTATGGAAAAAGCTTTTCTATTTCTAGAAATGGCGCTGGTCAATTACCAACAGACAATGGAACAGATGGAAACAGAAGAACAACAACAAGGAAAAGACGAAGACGCCATCTTTATTGAATCCCAAAACTTATCTAAGGAAGAAGGAAGGAAGAGAGCAAGGAAAATGAAGGACTTAAGATCTAAAAAAACATTTGAGAAAGAGAAAAATATGATGCAAAGTAAATATAATGATAGCAAACAAGAGAAAAGGGAACACAACAGAGAAGGGATCCCAGCAAGGCAGAGGTTAGAAGAAGAAGGGGGTAGGAAGATTTGGTGGGGGAAGAAAGAAAGGGGAAAGGCGGAGAAAAGCCTCAAAGTTTTAAAATTGGATGGGAGAAGAGGAATTTTTTAGGGACAAAGGATGAAATATAAACTTCTGTAAGAAAGATTCTGCTAGGTACAGAAGATGGTATTGTAACATTTATATTTGAAATAGTAAATTAGAATGGTTTAAGATTTAATAAGAAATTAAAATGTTGAAGTTTTTAATAATGATTGATTTTTAAAATGTAATAAAATATTGAAGGAAAGGAGGATACAATGTATTTAAACATTTTTGGTGGATAGAATGTACCAAGCAGAACCAAATTGGGTATTTGTTATGTTGAATGTTAATTTTACTAACTTAGGGGAGGATAGAAAGGCATCATACTCTGATTAGTGATTTCAGGAGAATTTTTTTTATTATTATTATAAAGAGAGAGAGGGATAATGAATGGGCAAAAGATATAAATTTAATGATTTAATTAAGATGGATTAAATGAGATAGAATTGTGTAGAGTGATATGCGCTGCCCATGCAAAGAGAGGTAACTGGGGCCAAGGTACTTTACTAAAAGATTTTTTTATGTTTGTTTGTGTTTGTTTGTGTTTTATGAGAATATTGGGGAGGAAAAGATTTAAATATGTAATAATTTGTTTGTTGTTGAAATTTTTAATAAAACTTGTTTTAAAAAAAAAAACAATACAATGACACTCAATTGGGCAATGTGATCTACACTAATATGGCAAGGGACAAATCTATATTTTCACTATGTGGGTTTGCACAGGAATTAGGCAGATCTAGTTTTGCCTTTATCATTATCTTCATCATTTCCAAAATAGTCAATAAAGTTTTGCATTAATGGATTGGAAGGTCTTGATCGTACTTGTTTTGGTTGGGTTCATAAGTCGGAACATTGATTCATGGCTAACAAGAATATGAATGTTTACATGTCAAAAAGCGATTCAGTTTCTTAAATATAAGGAAACTATGTAGTCTTTTAAAAAGAGATGTTTCTGAATATACTAATAAATAAATACTCTTTCCTTAAAAATATTGTGAGTTCCACAGTTTATAGGTGCCAGCACTTTAAAAACCTTTACCTGCCTTGAAGTCAAAGACATCTGAACATTTTTATACATAGTTAACATCACTGTATACATGACTACTGCAATATACGTTTTTCTTGTAACCATCAAGCATATATACATATACATATTTCTTATCTAAGAAAATGAATCAATCCACTGTACCATGAAGGCCTCTTCCTTGAAGCTTAACATCATGATTTATTATGTTGGCCAGTCTAGGGCTGAGAGAAAATAACTAGTCCAAAGTCATCCAGCTGACTTATGTGCTTAAGGGGGGAGACTTGGTTGTCCCAGTCAAACACATTAACTACTATATCACTATATCACATGAGCTCTTATTTTTCTCTTTTGTCTTCACTCATTACTGTTTGTGTATATGTGTATACTGTATGTGTATAGGAATTCAGGTATCATTAATCGTGGTTATGTAATACTAAAAGGAGAAGTGTATGCAAATTTGCAGCAATGGATTGCTGATATATCAATATTTAATTGGGAAAAAGACTTTAAATAATACAATCAAAGATTTTGGAGCTTTCCCTATTTATAATTTAATTCCTAGGCTTTTTTCCCCTTTCCTTTTTAAATTTTCTTTACTGCTATGTATATCAATATAGAGACTGTAGTGCTTTATTAATGGTGTTGTATATGTACTTTTCTTTTGTTGATTAGTTTAGCATTTAAATAAAAACATTTTTCATAGTGTGATTTTTCTGCTACTTTCCAAATTGTATTAGCTTTTAGAAACTTTGCCAGTCAAAAATAATGGGTAGCACTAAATTTTATTTATTGCTGTCCAATATGATTAATTGAAATCCACTATACACATTCATACCATTTAGTCATTCAAAAACAAAAAGGCTGATAGATTTTTTTTCTGTGATACCTGCAATTATCATGTTGGTAAAGGGAAAGCTGGTACAAATCTAAAGATCAAAATGTGCTACAAGAAAAGAATCTACCTTGGGCACCAAATGCTGTGCAAGCTTATTAAAAATTATTTCCTTTCAACTTCCCAACCTTTCAGCTTAACAAGAGTCTTTAAACTGACGTGCAAAATATGTCCTAATGGTCCTTATGTGCTCTGAAAATTCCACATGGATCCTAGGTTTTTACCTTTGCAGAAGAATAAAGCTTGAGAAGTTAACTTATATTAAAATATGTGTCATTATTAAAAATTACTCTGATTATACAAAAATAAATAAAATCAAATTTGCTGCACTGAAAGATAATCTTATGATTTTTTTCCTATTAAACAAAGCAAAGTATTTCCTCTAGTTGATCAACTGCTTGGAGTAATGGTGACCAAAATGGATAACTAAATTATCAATATTTACAAGCAGATAATTAATATTATTTATCTGGAATGGCTACTTTTTATGTCTATCATTTAGCATACTCAATTTTCTGCCCTTAGAATAACAAATATAAGCACAAAGTGAAAGTTTTACTCCATCTACTCCTAGCTACTGGGAATAAAATTGTTATTCTATACTAATTAAAAATTTAACTAATTTTGCAAAGAATCTGTTGCGTTGATACTTGGATTTTAAATTCATGAGAGGAAACTAGCTTTCAAGTGTAACTCCCAGAACATCATCAAGTGTTGTTTTGAGATAATGCTACTGTGCAATTTAATAATAATATGATAAGAACTAATTCAATAGAATCAATGGGTCTTTGCAAACCCAATACATTTGCAAAAACTGTACACTGTACATGGATGGTCAAAGATTCTATTTTTGGACTAAAAGAAGGTGGGAAAGAATGCAGATTGAGAAACGAGTGGAGAAGCTCTTCAGAATTTTTGAAGGCAATGTTCTGGACTGAGTGTATATGATTTCTCCACAAAGTGATGATCTCTACTACTCAGGACTGCTTCTTTATCACATAATGGGGCCAATGTTTTCTGAATAATTGAAGACACATAATGAAAATAGTCTTATTAGAAAATATTCTAATTCAAAGACATTGGGAGAGAGGGGGAGGGAGGGAGAGAGAGAGAGAGAGAGAGAGAGAGAGAAAGAGAGAGAGAATTGTTGCAAACCGATAAGCATTGGCAACAAACTGTGGAATATGCTGAAAGAGCAAGGATCTCCAGAGCAATGAGACAGTTGTTTATTGTTTTTCTAACAAACACTAATATCAACAATCCATGATAATTGTGGAACCAGTTTAATAATGCAATGTCTGAAGATTTCCACAAAAAAATATCAAAATTATGAAATAGAATTAGCTGAAGATGTGGTTCTACCAGCAAGAATTATGAAAGAATGTATAGATTTTATCTGCACAATAGTGGGCATCCTTTATAAGCCTGAAAAACTGTCCTCAAAGAACTCTACTTTGGTTCCCTCAATGAAATGATAAGTACAATCAATTCCACATGCATTAGATGCTCCTCTGGAATGATAAAAGGATATTGTTACATCAATTCTGTTAGCTAGTACTATTAATTTTCCAATATAATTCCTTTTCCAACAGAACTGGATTGCCCTCACATAAACTGGAATTGAAAATAGGATCTCCATCATTTTAATAAGGAAATTGTATCTTCCAAGACCTTGCAATGGAATTAATGAAATTTTTATTGGCCAAGTGCAGTGGTGGGATTCAAATTTTTTTACTACTGGTATTGTGGGCATGGCTTTGTGGGCATGGCAGAGAAAGAATACTGTAAAATCTCCAGTCAGAAGTGGTATTTGCTCGTTCTCCAAACTACTCAAAATTTCCACTACTGATTCTCCAGAACTGGTCAGAACCTGCTGAATACCACCTCTGGCCAAGTGTGATTAGACACAAGGAATTTGTCTTGGTGCTTATGCTGAGAGCGTACATAAAAAGAAGATACATTCATCAAGAATCATAATGTACAACATTTAATATAGTCACAGGGTACAAATAGGCAATCAAATCATACTAGGAAATAGTCAATATAAATTGTAAGGATACAAGCAACAAAGTTACAGTCATATAGTCACAAGTGGGAAGGGATGGGTGATACAAATGATTAGAAGATTAATAGTGATAGTAATGCAGATTTAGTAAATAGTTGGACAGTGTTGTGGGAATTATTTGTCTAGCAGAATGATGGCATTTGGAAAAGAACTGTTCTTGTGTCTAGTTGTTCTGGTGTGCAGTGCTCTGTAGCATCATTTTGAGGGTAGGAGTTGAAACAGTATATGTCCAGGGTGTAAGGGGTCTGTAAATATTTTCACAGCCCTCATTTTGAGTCATGCAGTATACAGGTCCTCAATGGAAGGCAGATCGGTAGTAATTGTTTTTTCTGCAGTCCCAATTATCCTGTGAAGTTTGTCTGTCTTGTTGGGTTGCAGAACCAAACCAGACAGTTATAGAGGTGCAGATGACAAATTCAATAATTCCTCTGAAGAACTGTATCAGTTGGGTAGTTTGAACTTTCTGAGTTGGCACAAAAAGAACATTCTTTGTTGTACTTTTTTGATGATATTTTTGATGTAGGTGTCTATTTTAGATCTTGAGATATGATAGAACCTAGAATTTTGAAGGACTCTACTGTTGATACTGTGTTGTCTGGTATTGTAAGAGATGGTAGTATGGGATGGTTTCTCCTAAAGTCTACCATCATTTCTACGGTTTTGAGTGCGTTCAGTTCCAGATTGTTCCGGTCACACCATGAGGCTAGTTGTTCAACCTCCCATCTGAAAGCGGATTCATCATTGTTGCAAATGAGACCAATCACTGTTGTATCATCTGTAAACTTCAGAAGTGTAATAGATGGATTGTTTGAGATGCAGTCACTGGTGTATAGAAATAAAAGAAGTGAAGAGAGCACACAGTCTTGGGAGGGGCTGTGCTAATTCTACAGGTATCAGATGTGATTCTGCCTAGCTTCACTTGCTACTTCCTGTCTGTTAAGAAGCTTATGATCCACTTACAAGTGTTTTCAGGTACCACTAGCTGATTTAGTTTAGTTACAAGAATGTCTGGAATGATGATATTGAATGCTGAACTAAAGTCTACAAAGAGAACCCTTTTGTAGATCCAAGATGTTGTAGGATGTAGTGCAGGAACATGGATGATTATGAAATAACTCTACTAAAATCTCATTGTAGCAAAGATAATTGGTGCATTCCAAAATGACATTGCCATGATTCCAAGAATTATGCTCAATTTATCAGAAGGTGAAGGTGCTCCTCTTCGGTGGACTTGGTTCCCAATATAGTCATGCTTTGTTTTAACTATAAATAAAGCTCAAGGACAAACCATGCAGAATGTGCACAAATGTTACCAAAGAAAGCATCCTTTGTAAAAAAAAAAAGTATCTATATCTCTTCTTAGTATGTGTGTATCTTCAATTTCATTGTACACATGTTGTGCGTTGACAATAAATGTTTGATCTTTAGATGGAGAGTGGATCTTGGAAAGGATAAACTAGTTGTTCTGTGTAGTAAAATGAGCTTATCACCAGGGGTAAGCAAGCATTTTTTCCTCCTGGGACCAGAGTGTTGATGCCACCTGGGAAGGAGAGTTAACACAGCCAAAACCTTTCCTTCATTGGAGTGTTTGTTTTATAAAAAGAGAACTGAAAGCAAACATATATGTGAGAGTGTCAAGAAAAGAATTATGACTGGAAGACAGCAGACAGCAGACAGCAGAAAAGAGGCAAGGATCTCAGCAGAACTCTTCTGACAGCAGGAAAAAAAATTCAGTTCTTGGAGCTGCAAAACAGTTGAGTGTTAGAGCTGTAAACCAGGGGAAGAAGATCTGACCAGAACTAAAACCAAGAAAGTCTGAAAATCAAACCAAGAACACTGATTGTAGCAACCCAGAGGCAGAGCTCTACAAACCTGCTTCAGGAACAGAAGACTGTAGGGAAGAGTAAAAAAAAAAATCATTAGGAAGTCTATAAAGAAGTGAACATTCAAATATCCAGTGGGAGTGTTAATATGAAAGATGCCCCCAACATCCCCTTGGCAATGGTAATGTCACCTGCTATTTCTTTCAACCCAGAGACTCCTCAGTGCTTCTGACACAAGTGCAAAAAACTGCAAAAGCTAAAGTCCTGGGAAAAGGCAAAAATTTAGAAAATGAACAGCTAAGAAATAATTAAGATAAAACCCCATAAGATTATACGCATAGGAATAGGAACATAAGAATAGAACCAAGAGATAGAAATTTAAGACTAAAAATAGTTGTACACTTATAATAATAGTAAAATATTAAAATAAGCTAGTGGTTTAATTTTGTACAATAAAACAGTCTTGAATGAGAAAAACAAATAGTATTTTGCCTGTACAATATTAAAAAAAAACCTCTAACCCTCCAACATGAAAATTAAGTAAAATTCTTCATAAAAAGATTTATCTATAGCAACTTTAAAACAATGTATGAATTATCAGGGATCAGCACGAGATGTATCTCATTTTTGATCAGATAACTTCTTTAGAAAATTGTCAGTATGTGATATATAGTATCATGATTCAACAAACATTTGAGAAAGTTCCTAATGACATTCTGATTAGTAAGCAAATGAAATGTGGTCTGGGTAGCCTATCTTTTAAGTGACTACATAACTGATTCAAAGTTTTTACTCAACAATTTGGCTGTTCTGAGAGCAATTAGTAATTTCAACTTCAATTGATTGCTCACCATCAGTAATTCAACAAGTCATCAGAGAGATATCAAGTGGGATGCTATAATGTTAAGCCCTTTGCCATCTGTTCTTCAAAATTTTTTAAAAATATCTAATCTGGTAATAGTAATTGTGAAACAAATTTTGAGTACTCAGTAAGTATGTATTTGAACCAGCAATGTGATTGTCAGAAGTTTTGATATCCAGATTAAAGGATCTAAATTAAAGTTTTCTTTAACTAGCAGATGGCTAGATAGGCTCTACTTGAATACCAATGGTAATACCTCAGCAATGCATTTCACTCTTGAATTCTGTTTCTGTTAAGATTCATTTAGATCTTTCTTCCTGTAACACATACCATCTAAAGCTCATTTGGAGTTGGGCAGTACCTAAACTGAAATAAATAAATACAGAATTATTTTTATCCATAATTGTGTACTAAGAGATACTGGCTTATCCAGTCCCATCCTATTGCAACATTTTCCCATGATCTATTTATTTTTTTATTTGCTTCAAAATAGCAAATATACCTGCTATTTTCCCCACAACAACATTCCTGTGAGGTAGGTTGGACTGAGAGAAAGCAATTGTCCCAAAGCCACTGAACCAACTTTCCTGCATTAGGTAGAATTAGAACCCATAGTTTCCTGATGTCTAGCCAGTTAACCTCTCCTGTTCATACATCTCAAAATAGATTTGCTGTTTTGGTAGCTTCATCATATTATTGGCTCAAATTTAACTGGTATATTAGCCAGTTGGTAGTCACATTTATTATGCTATTGTTTGAGTATTGATCTTAAATCTGTTTAAATACATTTTATAGGAAGGAGCAAATAATGCTTAAATAAATAAATAAAATGTAATGGTCATTCTACTGCTTTCAAAGCAGTCCAGAACTGAATTAAAATAATGGCTCTTTGAAGAAGTTAATACAATATACTCACACTTTTCCATTTCTGGTAAAAATAAATTACAGATTAATACAGGATCCAAAAGCAGTTACAAAGAGGCTGCTTCTGGAGCAATAAATACATAAAAGTCTAAAATAACTAATTACGTTGCATACATTGCTGGAAAATGATATATTTCAAATTAAGATATATAAGATTTCCTGCCTGAACATAGGTTTGCACTAGAAGTGCTTCAAGATCCCTTCCAACTCTGTTATTATGCTTAAGTTTTAAATAAATCAAACTAAAGCAGTTGATTCGATATGAATATTATAGGAAGCTCAAATGCCTGCTAAAAAGATGTATGATTTGTTTTTAAGATAAGATTCCACCTGCCACCCCAGTTAGCAACAACAATAAAACAAAGCCTATGACCACATCTTTTTCCATGTATATCTTTCAGTAGATAATGAAACAGCACTTTAAGCAAATAAGGAACACAGAATCTGCCAAGATTTCAAGAGTAATAACTCTCCAATGAGCCCAAAGGGGAAGGATCTCTGGAACTCTATTCCAGCCTGTAACAGAAACTAAGATATATGTTCTGAGATAAGCTTAGAAATGTAGAAGATTAAACTTTCCTTGCTCTATATGTAATTGAAGTTTATGCCACAAAAACCTAGGTGGGTATCCTTGTCAAAGTTAGCTTGCATGAAATAACATAAAAGAATAGAAAGAGGATGAGATGACCTCTTAAAATATAAATCAGCCTTGGAGAGAAATTATCTTGGCCTCATTTACTTTACCTCAGATATTTGTGGGAATTCTTTATCTCCCAATTTTAACAGAAAAGAGTTAATGCTTCAAATAATGGTATGACTCATCTCAAATTCTGTTAACCCCCTGAAATGCCACACAGAATGATGGCACATCACATCCTAGTCAGCATAGCACAACACTAGCATTCTTATTGCTTAATTCAAAAATCATAGAAGCTGCCTGTCTGCACAGCCCTGGGAATGAGATTTGAAGAATACTTGGTCTGACATTTATTTATTTATATTTATTTTGTCAATTGCTTACTATTTATTTATTTATTTATTTATTTATTTATTTATTTATTTATTTATTTATTTATTTATTTATTTATATTTTGTCAATTGCTTACAAGATAATAGGTATAAGTAAAAACATAGTTATGAAACAGGGTACATGGATACATATAAGAAAAAAAAAGAAACAATAGGACAGGGACGGTAGGCACATTGGTGCACTTACGCACGCCCCCTACAGACCACTTAGGAAAGGGGTGAGGTCAATAGTAGACAGTCTAAGGTTAAAGTTTTTGGGATTTGGGGAAAAAACCACAGAGTTAGTTAGAGTATTCCAGACATTGACCACTCTATTGCTGAAGTTGTATTTCCTGCAATCAAGTTTGGTGCGATTAACCTTGAGTTTGTATCTATTGTGTGCTCTTGTGTTGTTATGGTTGAAGCTGAAGTATTCATTTGCAGGTAGGACATCGCAATGTATGATTTTATATACTTTACTATACTTAGATCGGACCGAAGGCGGCGTAGTTCTAGGTTTTCTAGGTCTAGAATTTTGAGTTTGGTGGCATAAGGTATTCTACAACGAGTAGAGGAGTGGAGAACTCTTATGAAATATTTCTGGACATTCTCAACTGTGTTAATATCAGATACGTAATGTGGGTTCCAGACTGATGAGCTATATTAGAGTATTGGTCTAGCAAATGTTTTCTATGCTCTAGTTAGTAGTGTGATATTACCAGAGAAAAAGCTATGTAAGATTAGGTTAACAACTCTTAATGCCTTTTAGGCTATGTAGTTACAGTGGGCTCTAGCACTTAGGTCATTAGAGATGAGTACTCCAAGATCCATGACAGAGTTTGGATCATCAACAAGCTCTTTACTATTCAGCCTGTATTTTATTTTCTGATTTATTTTTTTTTGCCAATATGTAAGACAGAGCATTTATTTGTTGAGATTTGAAGTTGCCATTTGTTTGACCATTCTGATACATAGTCAAGGTCTTTTTGAAGGGTAGCAGTATTTTCTGTGGTGTTGAATAACTTTACATCATCAGTGAAGAGAACACTGACGGGAATGCTTCTATCCAGTTATGCAGGTGTCCAGAGATACCGTAAGAATTTAGTTTTAGGAGAAGTTTGTCGTGTACCACTGAATCAAAGGCTTTACAGAAGTCTATGTAGATTGTGTCTATTGCTTTGCCCTGATCGAGTTGTGTAGTCCATATGTTTTTGCAGTGTAAGAGTTGCAGATTACAGGATAGTTTTTTCCTGAAACCAAATTGTTTATTACATTATTACATTAAGTGGGATGTACTCAATACTTGATTCAATGTCTCGAGGACAACCTTTTGAAAACATGAATATTGAATTTATGGCATACAGTCTAAAATTAAAAGCTTTAGGAATAGAGAGTACATTTCAAGTAAGAAGGATATGTAGATAAAATGCTGTTTGGTGTTCTACTGATCTGGAGCAGAAAAACAAGGTTTTATTAACAGTTCCTAGATATTAACTGCAGGAAATCTTACCTGCTTAGATGCAAATAAAAGGAGACAGTCTCTCTCTCTCTCTCTCTCTCTCTCTCTCTCTCTCTCCACACACACACACACACACAGAGAGAGAGAGAGAGAGAGAGAGAGAGGAGCAGGAGGAGAATTTTTGCAGATAGATTCAATATTACAGCAAATTGTGCTTTTTTTGGTTTGGATGTTACCTTACTGCTTGAACCTAGTTTTAAAAAAATCTCAAAGAGCTATTACAAAAAAGTATAAATTCACAATAGTCCTGGCTTCAAAACTCTAAAGCCATTCTAGCAAAACAAACTAAAATATATTTAAATGGCTTCAGAGTATGGAGCATGGTTAATGAGTGGGATCAAGGAAGCTACAAAAAAATCCAAAATGAAGAAAACAAAGGAAAATCAAATGTTGGTGAAATGTGTTGACAATAAATAAGGAAACACATTTAAGAAACCATATGTAAGCAAATAAATTAGTGTCTGTTCCACTGAACCAGAAATTATAGGTTGCTTTTTAATAGAGGTGCTAAAGGACAAATAATGAACAAAAGCTATTGGCTTTACATGTAGCTTGTTTATTAAGAATTATTTGTTCTGCCCACTTAGAAATTGGATGTGGAACTAGAATGACCCTTCAACAGTTTTTATCTTATCTTCACCCAGAATCCTGCAGAAAGAACAAGTTGTACACAAGGCTGCCTCTGTAATATTCTATTGTATAGAGAAATAAGAAGCACAGCCCTCATTGTTAGCCTTTAATCTACAAAAAACATCTTTGTTATTTCTTCACAGTACCAAAATTCGTTCAGGCCTGATGCACAAGGAGATGTTCTTTATAAAGAAACAATTTTTGAACAACTGTGAAACTAATAGCAAAGGAAAATCTCATCAAAGAAGCTGCACACTTCGAATATTCTTTCTTAGCTGTTGTTGGTCCTGTGTTGCTCAATTATTTGTCTTCTTTATATTATGACTTCATAATAGGCTTTTAAATCATATACAGGTTTTTATGGTGACAGGCTTTGTCTTGTGTTTTTACAGCACTGTTTTCTTTGAGAAGAAGATTCTGGGATGAGGTAAGTCATTAAAGAAATAAATAGTTCCCTTATGTACAGATTTTTCATTTTAGGATGATATAAATTTTGAGGATTTAGTTTTGAAATTTTTGGTGCCTGCATTTTATTGAGATAGTGACTTTATGTTCTATTGTTTTGTTTTTAAGGCTATTATTGTATCTTACCAGTTTCTCTTTTCTTATTAGTTTTGTATAACCTGGCCAATACAGCCAATCACAAATACCTTTTGTTTGACAGAATTATGTACTGTATCTTAGCAGAAGTTTCTTTTGTTACCTCAGGTAACAAATAACAATAATGTTGAAGTCATATGCTTTGCTATGGAAGAAAAGTCCTAATGAAGAAGTAAAAAAAAACTTAGTAGCTTTGCAGTCATTGATCAAGGTACAGCCAACTCTCCCCTAAATAATCAAGCATTAAAAAACATTCTGTTGGGTAGCCATATGCAAGTCTTAATGTCTTCAAAACAAATTTCCTCAGTTTGGGGAGATCCACATTTTAAAAATGTCAAATTCCTCTTAGAGTTTGTATTACACTTATAATCAGAGGTTGTATTCAGCAGGTTCTGACCAGTTCTGGAGAATCGGTAGTGGAAATTTTGACTAGTTTGGAGAACTGGCAAATACCACCTCCGACTGGCCCTGCCCCATCTATTCTCTGCCTCCCGAGTCCCAGCTGATTAGCCGGATCTTCTTTTGTTGCCCTGCACAGGAGAATGGAGCTGGAAAGCAGGTTAGTGGGATGGGAAGGGAATGGGAATTTGCAGTAACCTTCCCCCAGGAGTGGGCAGGGAATGGGGATTTTCAGTATCCATTCCCTGAAGTGGTGTGGGAATGGAGATTTTACAGTATCCTTCCCCTGCCATGCCCACCAAGCCACACCCATCAAGCCATACAATGCCCACCAAACCACATCTACAGAACCTGTAGTAAAAAAAATTGAATCCTACCACTTTTTATAATATCTCTTGTAAGCAATGCCTGTAAAAATGTCAATTTTCAACATTATAGTGACTCCAGGGTTGCAAAATAGCATTCAATTTCTCCATCCTCTAATTTCCAGGATAATGATTCTGAGGCAGTAGGAAATGCATCTCTTGAAGTAAATATGAGAAGTTGTGGAAGTCTTCCTATCTTTATGAAAAGAAAAGAAAAAAACAGCCTCAGGCAAAATATACTTAGTCTCTTTAATCTCTGTTCTTTTGAAACCTTCATAATACCTTTCTCATTTTTCCTCAGTTGAGTTATCCACCCAAGTGATGAGATAAATTACCTTTCTCCTACTTCGTCAGATTCTTGATTAGGTGTGAATATGAAATGAAATTCTTCTCAACACTTGGCTGGATCACTGATAACCAAATTTCCTCTATGGCTAAATGGACAGATTGCAAAGTAATGCTCCACATCGGTAGAAGATTTTCTGTACTTTGTGCACAATCATTATTGGACAACTAGTGCAATTTTTGTTCCTAGTAAAAGAGACTGATGTTTGGCTCCTTTTACTTCATCAAATGATCAAAAGAATTAGTATCCAGCAGTTGTGACCCATAATAATATCAAATAGAAGAAAGAAATAGATGTTGATTCTAATATTTCAGTCTTGTACTAGAAGGGAAATTAGGGTGAAAAACACAATAGCTAATATTTGTGTCATAACAAGATAGTATGGCTGGCCATGACCATTATTTTATTTTGTAACTCAGGCCTGTCAACTGATTGAATTTGACACCCCTGTTGTAAGTCATATACTTTGAGGATTTTTTTATCTGAATCATAAGACAAACAATTGTCTCAAAGGTGCTTTTTCAGGAAGCAACTGGATTTTCTTGTTTTTTCTTTGAAGACATTTCACTTCTCATCTAAGAAGCTTCTTCAACTCTGACAGGATAGTGGAGAATGGAAGGATTTATATAGTTTGCCCACTGTCAGAGCTGAAGAAGCTTCTTGAACAAGAAGTGAAATATCTTCAAAGAAAAAAGAAGAAAGTCCAGTTGCCTCCTGAAAAAGCACCTGTGGGACAACCATGATATGGATGACTGAGAATATCTGCAGACTTTAAGACAAAACAGTTTTCTCAAGGCAGATACAACTGATGACATGTCAGCATTATATATGTAACAAAAATACTAATTAGTTTTCTACATCATAACCTTTAGCTACTTCTTTTAGCTACTACAACTCCAATTATGCCCATTCAAAATAGCCAATTAATTGGAAGTAATTGTGGTTACGTAGTCTAACAATGTTATTTTCTATATGCTTTCTTGATGTTAAGATTTGTAATACAGTAATAGCTGCCAGGTGCTCAGTTGTCCGTCCAGCCTATAAGCCATGCTTTAATTCCCATACTGCAAACTGCCCAAAGCAGTACTCTTTTCCCTTCATACTTTCCACAATATCCCCAATCAAGTGGATTTTTTTTTATCATTGCATTGTATACTGCTAAACTCCAAATAGAAAACATTTATAACAATTGAAATAGAATGAATAACCTGCTTCCATGTATAAGGAATGTTCAGTAATGTTGTAAGAGTGTAAGCAATATTTGCAACTGACAGAATTTCATTTTTTTGCATTTATTTAACATAAATTGCTCACCAGCAAAAACATATTTTACAATTTTCTTTTGAGAAAAAACAATTTGCTATATATAATTCTAAGAAAGAGAGAGAAAATCAAAGAGGGAAAAAGAGAGCTTCCTCAGATATTTCAACACACTTATGTAATCTGGAGGCAACTCAATTCACAGTATCAAGATAAAGGATTTTTTTCCTTTTACATAACTATTTTTGCAAAGAAAAGAAGTTTAACACTATCTTATTGTGTTATCTTATATATATATATATGTTTTCTTAAGTTTTCAGGGTACTTACATGTATGGTGTTCGGCTTGGTTGGGTATTTTCCCACGTCATTGTAGTTCTTTTAAAGTTGTAGCAACGTTTCAGCAGAATCTCATCTGCCATCATCAGGCTTCTGTATTGTGTCCGTCTGTAGGTCAGACTTTTACAGTGGTTTCAGATTTAAATTTGGGGCAGCCTATTGCTGTGCCAGAATGGTTTTTCTTCATCCTGATTGGTTGGGAGTCTTGGTCTGTGTTTATTGGTCTCGGAGTTTGCTGTGTTCTGCTTGATGGGTGTTTCTGATATCTTCTGTCTGTTTTTTGGCTCTTTTTGTATCTTGATTGGCTGGCAGCATTGTGTTACTTTAATGGAGGTCTTTAGTGCAGCTTGGCTTCGGGTAAATGGACGGCTATCATTAGTTAGGAAGCTGGGTTTCATCTGGGTGCCTGGTTGGGGTGTGTTTGAGCTGGAGGTATCAGGGGGATCTGTTTGTGCCCAGGTGTTTGCCTGGCTTGTGGTGTGGAGATTTTTTTGTTTGTGAGTGCAGGCTTCCAAATGATTGACAGCCTGGTGGAATCATCTCTTCTGTTCATGCTTTCTGGTCTTTTTCAATCTCTATGGCTTCTCTGATGACTCTGTGGCTAGGGTTTTCCATAGTGGCCAGGGTTTTGGTGCCATTGAAGTTGATGCTATGACCTGTAGCTTCCATGTGTTGGACTAAGGAAGTGTGTTCCAGCTTTTTGACTGCATTTTTGTGTTCATCCAGGCGGGTACTTATTCTTCTATTGGTCTGTCCAATGTATGTGGCCGGGCATGATGCACAGGGGACTTCGTATATGCCTTGGTTTTCCAGGTCAATTTTATCTTTGGGGTTGCTAAGGATGTATATATATTAAAAAAACCCTTTCATTATATAAATGAGTCATTATAAAATGCTCTGAATCATATCACAGAAGTTGCATGTTTATTTATTTAGATTCCATCCAACTTCAATTAACTTTGAGTAGTACAACAAAACATGATAAAACAACCAGAAAGGTATGAAATAATTAAAATTAATTATTACATGGCAATCCCAAAAAACCGAAGCAAACATAAAACATCACAGATGAGGGAGTTACTTAGTCTGGGTAAATAACCAAGTTTACCAAAGCCTTCCAGAACATTTTATTTTATTTATTTATTTTATTTATTTATTTTGTCAAAAGCTTACAATACAATAGAAATAAGAATAAACATGTTTAAATATAAGAAATAGGAACTAATAGTTGGGGACAATAGAACAGGGATGGTAGGCATGATTGTGTGCTTATACACACCCCTTACAGACCTCTTAGGAATGGGGTGAGGTCAATAGAGGTTAGTTTGAGGGTAAAGGAGTGGGGCTTTGAGCAGGTGAGAACAGAATCAGGTAGTGAGTTCCAGACATTGACTACTCTGTTGCTGAAATCGTACTTCCTACAATCAAGTTTGGAGTAGTTTACAGTAAGTTTATATCTGTTGTGTGCTCTTGTGTTGTTGTGGTTAAAGCTGAAATATTCATTAACTAGTAAGATGTTGTAACATGTGATTTTATGTAACATTATGAGGATGGGAGTGATATGTATCTCTGGGGCAACCTAACAGATAACTGATAATCAGAGTTGGAAGGGCCCTTGTAGGTCATCTAGTCCAATTCCCCCCATCCTACACCATTTCTGACAAATGGCAGTCCAATCTCTTCTTGAAAGTCTCAAGTGATGGCGCTCCCACAACTTCCAAGGGCAAGCTGTTCCATTGGTTAATTATTCTCACTGTCAGAAAGTTTCTCCTTATTTACAGGTTAAATTGCTCCTTGTTCAGTTTCCATCCATTACTCCTTGTCTGGCCTACAGCTGCTTTAGAAAATAGTTTGACCCCCTCCTCTCTGTGGCAGCCCCTCAAATATTGGAACACTGTTATCATGTCTCTCCTGGTCCTTCTCTTCATTAGACTAGCCATGCCCAGTTCCTGTAACTGTTCTTCATATGTTTTAGTCTCCAGTCCCCTATTCATCCTGGTTGCTCTTCTCTGTTTTTTTTCCTAGAGTCTCAACATCTTTTTTTATAGTGTGGTGATCAAAACTGGATGCAGTACTTTAGGTGTGGTATTACTAAGACTTTATAGAGTGGTTGAGTACCTCACTTGATCTTGATTGTATCCCTCTATTAATGCAATTTAGGATTGCATTGTCTTTTTGGTGGTGGCTGCACACTGCTGGATCATATTTAGCTGGTTGTCCACTAAGATCCTCTCACAGTTACAGTATTGAGTCTGGTTTCACCCAGTCTATATGTATACTTTTGGTTTTTCTTGCCTAAGTGTTCCATTAGTCTTTTGACCAAAACGTACAAGATCTTTGGCTACTCCAGGTATTTGATAACAGTTTTTACAACTGCTAACTTGCAATCCTGACTCCTATAACTCATTTGTCACCTGATAACCAGGAACTCCAACACCTAGCACAGTCATTCTTGACCAGGCAATGACAGATCTGGTATAGGTTTTTGTAAATTATGTCTTACCATATTGTTTATGGGAGAGAGATTTGCTATCTGGGTCTCTAATGAGATCTGTCCTGTATTGTTCAAACTCTAGCATAGATCTCGTCTTCCTCAGAGTACACAACTCCCACAACCATATCAAACTGGTGCCCAGTGGGGTTGTTGTTTTTAGTAGTAGTAGTACTGGTAATAGTAATAGTAGTAGTAGTAGTAGTCTTTTATGGTATCCCAGATCCATACCAAAATGTAGGAAAAAATCATTCTGATGTTCATGTTCAGAGTGCCACATTACAATAACATTATTTTACAGAGAATTATTTTAGCAGTTTGAACCATTATTCTCTCCTTGTTAATAAATTTCCACTAGGGGTCCTTAGAGAAGACAGAATATAGTTACACTTAAAAAATGACAAAATCTTGTTCTAATTCAGTATTAAAATTAATTTCTCTTTTTTAAACTGAGCTGTCAAGAAAATAAATTTGTATAGCTTAGCAATATAAGATGGGCATGAATTATAATTTTTTAGTTTTAACATATGCATAATAAATCAGAAAATGTTGCTTTTATACCAACCATATTTGCATGATACAACTTATAATGTCCTAAACTTGTAATTTTGTTTATATTTTAATGCAAATTGTCATCGTCCAGTTATGCAGATTTTTCACTATTCTCTCAGCATAATAACAAGAGTTATACACATTGAGACCTACTACTCCCATTCTCTGCCTGAAACAAACTATTTGATAAAGTGTCATTAATGATAGTCTAATTTTAAACAATAACGTTTTATTTTCACATTTTTTCCTCATCCGTTTTCCTGCAAGCAATACTCCCAATTATGCAGTTTATTGTAATAGTCTCAAGAGATTCTTTTCAAGTCCATTTAGTCTAAGGGTCTTCAAACTTGGCAAGTTTAAGACTTGTGGACTTCAACTCCCAGAATTCCTGAGCTAACATGACTGGAGGAGGAATTATGGGAGTTGAAGTCCACAAGTCTTAAACTTGCCAAGTTTGAAGACCCATGATTAATGCATTTATAATGTTCCCAATTCAATGTTCCAGATCAGGGCTGTCAAACTCCCGGCCCGTGGGCTGGATGTGTCACATTCTGGCCATGCCCAGTTTAGTGAAGGGGGGGAAAGTCTCAATATGTTACATGGTGCCACTGTGATGATGTAAGTTTGACACCCCTGTTCTAGATAACACTTTCTGCTAAGTTAGAAGCAATTTAGAAGATATGAAAGGACTTGTATCTTGCAGTTCCAGAATTACTCAACTGGAATGGCTGGGATTCTGATCTTCCCCCTCTTCCCCTAACTATTGTAGATTTGTACCATGGCTGCAGAATTTTCTTTCGAAACAATCATAAATATTTCAAGACTGGATTCTCTAGGTCTCTTCCTATTCAGAAAGCCTTTTGACTTTGTCTTGTGGTGCCTAGGACAATATCCCAGGGGGTAAAGGGTTTCCAGCTTCATCTCACAAATGGACACACTTTGTGCTACACCCAGTATCAACTTCTTCCAGAATTCTGTAGATAGTAAATAGATTGTTTTATGATATTTTATTTAACAACTGCAGAAACCATTGTGACTTTTTTTTTATATGTTGTAAAGAAAACCTTCGTGTTTTCTTAAGCTGTAATTACTTCACCAAGGTTAATTCCTTTATGTGGTTTGGCATATTTTGCAATAATTATGGAAAGAAACATAAATCTCAATGGATAATTATCTCATTAAATTGGTTTTCCACTAGAAAAAATACATTTAATGTATAAAATAATCTATTATATTATTTTATGCAGTGATCCTTGGCTTTCCAAAGAATTGTGAAATAAAATCTGGTCTTAGTATAAACATGAAAAGTAGGGGCCTATTTTTAACTAGCAATGATTGTTAGTTTCCATTTTAAGATAACAATATTTTCTGTTTCTGAAATAAAAGAAAATGATTATGACAACAATCTTTTTTTAAAAAAAAAAAAGCAAAAAAGGACAAAATTATCATAAGGCTAACTTACAAATCAGAACTAATATGAGTGATTCATATTTTCTCAAATGAACTTTGTGTTCTTTTATTTATTACTAGTCTGTATGTTGAGGGGGAAAATATGCCAATTTCAATTTTTCAGACTTAATTTCCCTTCAGTTGCAAAGGACAACTTGAGCTGGGAGCATGATGAGAAGGAAGAGTCCTTGTGACTGCTTTCATGATTTTCTTTCATTTTCTTAGATATTTTCACAACAGAAAATATTCCTGCTATGGGAATTATTAAAATTACATTACCTTAATACTTTCAAAATCTCCCTACTTTCTATGGCCCAGAAAGCACTCAAGGTTTTGTTTTGTTGCTCTTCTTTTTTGTTATTGCACATGTTGATTACATTTGTCTAATTAAAGTCACATCAAACCTCATGTGCCAGAGTAGATGATCACCTGTGGAAATTCATAATAAAGAAATCAGACTTTATTATATTTTATTCTTGCCCTTACCTTACTGCAATTTATTACAACTACTCCTTTCCCTCAGGCAAATAGATATGAAGGGGATTGTAAAATGAAATGATTAATGATTATTTGACTTAGACAAAGTCATGCAGAATTCTGTTCTTAGTGTCATAATGTTTGCTTACTAAGTTTCAGTAGTGAGTGGCACATGAATAAAGATACTCTGGCTGTATTTTTATGCATTTGTAGCCTGTCTTGAGAATCTTTCTGGGAAGTTCAGAATGATTTACTGTGATGATATTACCTAGTTTGGTGATGAAACATCTGCAAGAAAACCACCAAGCTTGGAGAGCACCAAGGACCCTACAGTTCAACCCGGAGCTAGAAATATTTTCTTTTATCTGTGCCCAATTTATAAAGGACATACATAGCTGTATTACCTATGAGGAGGTAAAGGAGCAATCCTACCATTAAAACAGCAGCAGGCTTCAAATTGTCTTGCAAACTGAAGTCTATATCGATTTTTGCTGCACTGTTTTGTTATTTGAAATCACTGGTTGACACCAGTGTGAGAATTCCAGAAGAAAGAGTCCTCTCTAATGTGATATTGATAGAAAAGTATTTTTTGAACACAGGGTTACAAAATACAAAAACTGCTAGTGGGCAGCTTCTGTTATTAGAAAGAGAAAGTGGTTGGCATTTTCTGAATGTGACTCCATGCTGTGATGTAACCTGAAATCCTGTGGACAGCTAAGTCTGATTTACTCACTTATTTCGTATAGAAACTGAACATGAAGAGGGAGATCAAGAATCAAGCTTGTGCAGTTTTCACTTACTAAGATACTTTTCCTTGTAGAGGCAATTGTTATATATTAATGTAGCAAAGAAGCTCAAATGGTTCATCTGGATTTTATACCAATGGAAGTAGTTTCTGTGCAAGTGCTTTTGGTGGGGGGGAGTGGGAAAGTGAAGAACTCTATCTCCTTTCCTGGCTGAAACAGAGCATCAAATGTTTCAAAAAGATGTCAAGGAACAATTGTCCATTAGTTAGAGGTGGCCTTCTAAATATCTGCCAAGCCATATCAAAGTTTTCACTCCATCTAGACCGCAATGGTCCATAGAGAAGATTATTCTCCATCTACAGAATCTTCCCATGTGATTGTCTATGGAGATTTTCAGGCATCCAGGACATGGTTGTCCCATGCACAGGAGATCACCTGAATGGAGCCTCAGTAAAATCCAATTTGTTTAGTTTTAGAATTCTTCTTTATAAATTAACCTAAAATTTCAACAAAAAGCAAACTTTTTGTTCACCTTCTCTTTTTTAATTATTAGCTTGTCCAATCAAGAGATTTCAGGATCTCAGAACCTTGCCAATATATTTGTATAAATTGATTATAATTCTTATATTGATTATTTATAGCTTCAAGAAAATGAAAACTTAGAGTTAAATCTGGAAATAAGAATAACACTAGCTAGCAACTAAAAGACAAGCAAGACTGAGCAGGGAGGTGGAAGGCCAGAAGGGAGAGGAGCTGAAGCAGTAAATTGTTCATGCTAAGAAACCAGTATAGGTTTAGTGAACTCTAAAAGAGCTGGTGCACCTTTTTCTTAACAAAGTAAGTTTAAATGCTTTTTTATATTAAAAAGTTAAAGCATTCAGCTTGACAATATTTTATGAAATAGTCTTTCTCAACACTACACTTGTCAAAAACATTTTATACCTGTAGCTATGTTGAAATCCAGAAATATTTCAACATCTTCTGAATCAGTTAAGGACTGTACATTGAACTGACCCAGTTTAAATTAAATGTCCAAGTCAAAAGACATGTCCAAATTAAAAAAAATCATATTGGATTAATTACCAAAATCAAATGAATGGTTTGAAATGAAATTCATTGGATTTGTAAAGCAATATTTGTACATAGCTTTTAGTTTTTCTTTTCTTTTTATTATTTTAGCAAGAAGGAAAAAAACTGAACAAGTAAATAAAAAGCTAATACAAAGATAAAATATCAAAAAGTGGATAAATAACTTAGCAGAGTTGTATATTTAATGATCAATTTTAAAGGTTTTTCTAATCAATGAGCTTACTGCAAAAGTCTCCTTCTTCTTCTCCTTCTCCTCTTTCTTCTTCTCCTTTTTATTCCTGTTCCACCTCCTCCTCTTTCTGTCATATTAATTTCCCCAATTATCTCAATATTATTAAACAGATGTTCAGAAGAAAAGTATTTCAAGACAAATTGTGGACTCCAGGAAATAGTGGTGGGATTCAAACATTTTTATGGTTCTGTGGGTGTGGCTTGGTGGGCGTGGCTTGATTGAGCACCAGGGCATGGATTGGTGAGCATGGCAGGGGAAGGATACTGTAAAATCTCCATTCCCTCCCCACCCCACTAACCTGCTTTCGAGTTCCGTTCTCTTGTGCAGGGCAACAAAAGAAGACCCAGCCAATCAGCTGGGACTCAGGAGGCAGAGAATAGATGGGGGCATAGATAGATAGATGGTCCATTCACAGGTGGAATTTGCCAGTTCTCCAAACTACTCAAAATTTCTGCTACTGGTTCTTCAGCACTGGTCTGAATACCACCTCTGCCAGGAATGATATGTCCACTGCAGTGTAAATTCTCAATGGATTCTATATAGTCTCTTGGATTATATGAATTGTTGGTCAGAATCAGCTGGTGACATAATATGTTAACATAAAGCCCAATGTTCCATGTAATAATTCAAATCAAGGCATTTCCAGAGGTGGCTATCTAGCTTTCACTTGAAACCATCCAGTAAGAAAGAATCCACTACTATGGGTAGTCCTTGAGTTACAACAGTTCATTTAGTGACCATTCAAAATTACAACATTGAAAAAAGTGACTTATGACTGTTTTTCAAATGTACAACCTTTGCAGTATCCCTATGGTTACATGATCAAAATTTAGATGCTTGGCAATTGAATCATATTTATGATTGATGCAGTATCCTGGAATCATATGATCTCCTTCCATGAGTTTCTGACAATGGGGAAGCCAGATTCACTAACAAGTGTGTTACTAACTAACTAAACAAGTTTAATCCACTTAACAACTGTGGGAAGAAAAATCATAAAATTGGGTAAAACTCATTTAACAAATCTGTCAGTAACAGAAATGTTGGGTCAATTGTGGTTAGTTTATATTAAAACAATGACAGCTTAACAGTCATCTATAAAAATGCTAATATTTGGATATTGTGGAAGGAAAGCCGATGGAAGCCAAAATCAGGAGTCTCATGTATTTTTTCCAGACTGAAAAAAAATATTAAAATGTACAAAACTTCCATGACTTCATTTTAAATGTCAACTCTAATTTTGTGCATGAAATTGTCTCACATGTCACTTGTATCTGTATTCCTTTCCTATCTTTCCTTTCCTTTCTTTCCTATCTATACAAAAAATTAAATCTAACATAGTTTAGCCTCTCCACATATCTGATGAAGTGAATTGTAGTGCACAAAAGTTAATGCCTTTTAATAAAATTAATTAACCTTCTGATTTTTGGCAGATACTTAGGGAAATGAAACAAAATTGCCAGCATCAGTTATGCACAGCTACAAAAGCAGAGAAGCTGTGTTCTCAGATTTACAAAGCATAAAAGGAAAGAGGAAAATAAGTAGTAGTAATAAAGCATTGTATTCCAAAAGTGTATTAATGCTACATATTCACTGGTGGCTTTTAGAAAGAAACTGGAGAGCTACTTGTTTGGAATGGTACAGAGTGTCCTGCTTGAGTAAGGGGTTGTACTAGAAGACCTCCAAGGGCCCTTCCAACTCTGTTATTCTTAAGGGATTTTTAACTGATTTCTATTAGATTGAATTTGGCATCAATGGGTGGTATGGGTCTTCCTAAGACTTGGTCCTCTAGCCAAGATCCTCTAAAAATTCTCAGATTTGAATGAAAATTTTGCTGATTCACATCCCTACCAATGGCTTCCAGTAACAATCTTACTTTTATGCAAATATAAATTGCTTGTAGTTCATTCACACTCTTTCTGACTTCAATACAAAATTTAGTGTTTATCTTCAACTCCCCTAGGTTTTTTTTTATGGAACCAGTATCTTTTGAATAAAAATCATTTGGCAGTACAATCTAAATTTGGGGCCTTATCTACATTTCTTCACTGTCATCATTTTAATTCTAGAAGTTTTTACATATTTTTATACTGATACCTTCTGGGGTAAGTTTTAATGACAGATTATAGCTTTTATTGCTGTCATGAAAATTCTATATTTTTGGTCATTTTTGTATTGTGAAAAATAGCCTTATCAAGTGTTGTTATTCTCTGTTTTTACTTTATTGAGACTTGTCCAAATTGGTGACCTCCTGAAGCTCTTGACTATCACTACCATAACACAGTGGTGGGATTCAAATTTTTTTACTACTGGTTCTGTGGGTGGGTTTTTGTGGGTATGGCAGGGAAAGGACACTGTAAAATCTCCAGTCAGAGGTGATATTTGCCGGTTATCTGAACTTACTCAAAATTTCCGCTATCAGTTTTCCAGAACTGGTCAGAACCTGCTGAATACTGCCTCTGCCATACTTAAAACAAGCTCTCCAGAGATTATGGGAGTAGTAATACAACATACTTGGAGTGTACTGGTTCAGAAAAAAATTTTGATTCATCAAGATAACAATTTTTATTTAGGATTTTCTTCATCTCAGAAAATGGACCCATGTGTTTACCTAGTAGCCAACAAAATATTAGACATTATGGTATTCATTTCCCTTGTACTGTAGTGCCATTGGCCTTGGTGTATTTTTTTGTGAGCTGAAGCTAGAAAATTCTCAGTGCTTGGCAGGTCAAGATTTTATTATGTGCCCCTAAGCAGAACTGAGGCAGAGAAAAAATAAAACACAGAAAAACAATGCACCTATTTTTTTAATACACTTTTGCAGAACTGTCGATTGCAATGTGCACTAGACCTGAAATGTTAGCTTATGATCCAAATAATTGTTCAAACCATGGAACCATTCCCCCCTCAACTCAACTGCTGAATTGAAGATATTCTAAATAAGGTTGAAGCTATTGTTATTTTTATTTCTTTTGAAAGGTAAAATAAATACAACAACAAAATAATAATTCTTGCTTGTATTAAAATGTATATTTTAGTTCTATTAGATTGGGCTTTTTTACATTGCCTGGTTCACTGCCATCAATATGGACCAATAAGTATTTTTGGATAGCAGGAACTGACATCCCAACTCTCAACTATCATGAATCTAATTTAAAGCCTCAGCTTATAAAGTATTGTTTTCTTGCTTGTGTCACTTCACGCTTTGCTGTCCATGTTACATGTGATATATTACTATCTTCTGGGCTAAACTCCTGCACTTTGACTATTTTGCAGGCAGGAACACACCTCAGTTGACTTCAACAATAATAGTTTCTATTGTCTTCCAGAGTTAGATTGACCATTAGCCCTAGAATGGATTAGTATGGGGAAGAAAAGATTGCAGTTTCTATAACTATTTCAAAACTCAACAAACAAATGCTCTGTCTTACATATTGGCCAAAAAAAAAATCAGAAAATAAAATACAAGCTGAATGGACATGACCTTGTAGATGACTCCCACTCTGTCAAAGACCTTAGAGTACTCACCTCTGATGATCTAAATACTAGAGCCTACTATAGCAACATTGCCAAAAAGACAATAAGAGTTGTTAACCTAATCCTGCATAGCTTTTTCTCCGGTAATATTGTACTACTAACTAGAGCATACAAAACATTTGCTAGACCAATTCTCGAATACAGCTCATCTGTCTGGAATCTGCATTGCATATTGCACATTAATACAATTGAGAGAATCCAGAGATATTTCACAAGAAAAGTCCTCCACTCCTCTACTCGCAACAGAATACCTTATGCCACAGACTTGAAATTTTAGGCTTAGACAACTTAGAACAACGACGCCTTCGGTCTGACCTAAGCATAATACATAACATTATCTATTACAATGTCCTACCTGTCAATGACTGCTTCAGCTTCAACCACAACAATACACAAGCACACAATAGATACAAAGTAAATTGCAGGAAATACAACTCAAATTTGATTGAAGGAAATACAACTTCAGCAACAGAGTGGTCAGTATCTGGAATACACTACCTGACCCTGTAGTTTTTCCCCAAACCCCAAACACTTTAACCTTAGACTGTTTACTGTTGACTTCACCCATTCTATAAAGGGGCGTGCATAAGTGCACCAATACCATCCCTGTCCTAATGTTCCATTTTATTCGTATCCATTTCATGTATTAGATGAATCATGTATTCATAATCATGTTTATATTTATATCTGTTATCTAATACATGCTTAACAAATAAATAAATAATAAAATACTTGTAAGGCTATCATATAGAAGTTGGAGCAGACTTGTTCAAAGTTGTTCCAGAAGATAGGACAAGGAAAAATGATCTTCAAATATAACTATGCAAATTTTAGTTGGACATCAGGAAAACAAACACTAGCTGTAATGCCTATTCAATAGAACAATATGATGGAAACCACAGCTTCTGATTGAAAGTGGCTACATGCTGAAGGCCACCTAAATATAAAAGCTGCCTAGCCAAAAGGGCAGATGTGATGATTAGAGAAGGTTGAGGAAGATGACAGAACCAGAGAATGACAACAAAGAAAAGTTTACACAGGAAAACACCATTATCAAGGCTTGTATAAACAAATTCTCTCCCTGTCTATGCTGCCTGGTTGGGAACTGGTGCATTTGTTAGGCACTGGTTTCCTCTTGTGTGAGAATAGGAAGAGGACAGTTTTCACAAAAAGGGATTTGACTGTGTATTGAGGATGGGATGCCCATTGAGTCTACCAGTGGGAAGGAGCATAACAAACCTCAAACTGCTGCTGTCTGTCCCATTTTTATCACTTGGTTTGATATTTTTTATTTTGAGAATTTACTTTTGAGTACTTAGACTGCTGACACTCTGAAAAGACTCTGCCCACTCAATCTCTGATCCTGAATGCTTAAGAAAATGGGAAGAATAAACCCCAGCAAGTTTTTCTACATTTTTGGAATGCTGTATTATTTTTTATAACTCATAAGTCAACTTACTGCCACTCTGAGTGCAAGCAACTTAGAAATAGATTTATACGGCAGGGACAGTTTTTTTCTTCTTCAATGGAGATAGATGGCTATCTGTTAAGGGTACTGTAATAGGAAAAATACTGAACAAAGGGTTGGACCAGTTTGTGAGCCACTTGAAGGAGACAAGACAACAAACTCCAAAAGAAATATTGAAATTCTACTATTTTTTTTCAGTCTTAAATCATTTTTTTTTTACTAATTGACTCATTCCTTTTCCAAGGCCATTTCTATTCATAAATGATCTCCAAGATCCTCCCTACTCTTTTCATTCTATAATAATTCTATGCTAAAAAGAATGACAGCTCACACTTATAATACTGGCTTTGGGTTGAGTCATCTCACATGAACATTTTAAACTAGATGGACATATATTTACTATCAATTTATCTATCCACCTAAATTCTTCTCAGACTCTTTGTACCTTTTTTGGTCATCTGATTTCCTCCATTATTAAAAAAGATGAAGCTGTCCTTTAAAATAATTATAATTGTTTCAGCAAACAATCCAAATCCAAACTTAGTTTTAATTAATATCCACGATGAATACTAATTCTGATTAGATAATATGAAAGTAATTTATTTAAAATTTACGAAAGCTATTGTGTCTGTTTCGCTGATAATGTCAGTTCTTTTAAGCAAAGACATTATTGATCTGCAGAACTGAGAGATGGCAAGTTATGAGCAATTGGGGAAAAAATCACATTCTCTGGAATTAAATGTATTTTCAAGTGGCATCTAAGTGTACATAGTAAGTAATTAGCTTCTATTTAAGAAATTGTCCATTTAAATCTTTTATCTCATAGCTAAATACTGTTGCCAGTTATAAAAAAAAAGCTATATAAGTAAAGGCAGGCTGAAGAAAAAGTAGAATAAATCCAAATATGGTTTGCCTTTTATTAAAATATATATTTAACAAGTCATCTAAAGAATGCTTAGGGCTATCACATTTGGCCTTCAGATCTGGATGGAATGAATAAGTAGCCTTATGCTACTTATTGACCTTATGCTAATCATCTAGTACTTTATAGGTTAGACCTTGAAGTACAAGATTCAGCCACACATTCTTCATGTATCTGTCTTCCAAGTCTTTGCATCAACAAGTGCCAGGTTTCCAGACAATAATTGTGGCATGGCATGGCTTGAATATTTGAAATTTGTCAAACAGTGGACTAGCATGGCTAGATGAGAATTTTCATTGCGTCCTAAAACCACCCAGCAACATGAAATGGAATCCGTTCTTGTACTCACTGTAATTTAATTTTGTTGGTTTGTTTTTCTCCCAACATTTTGTACAGTTTAATGGACTCTTACCCTGTTTTTTCCCCAGCCTTGAATCTTGATACCAGGGGATGGATAACACGATTGACATGTATGCTCTGAGAAACTCTGGCTCTCAATTCTTTCAGCAAGATACTTTTACTTCATTCCTAAAGCTATGCAGAATTGTCACAGGACAGTGTTTGAAGATATTCTTTATTTCTATGTCTGCTGCCTGAGAAAGTATCAGTAATAGTGTTTGGAGAGGACAGGAGCATAGATCACTGAGAGATGAAGCTGGCAAGGCAGGAGGCTGTATCCCAGACAAGATTATTATCTGACATAGGCTTTCTCTATTTGGAAAAGAGTACTTTAAAAGGCATCAGATGAATGAGAGAAGGCAATGGATGAGAGAAGGCAACTTAATATTTGTATTTTATGGCTAACATTCACTCTCTGTGTGTGTGTGAGTCGAGGTGTGAAAATCAAATTTGTTAAAACTTTTCTTAACACAGAATAATTGCTCTATTGCATACTGAGGTACACTTAGGAGTCTTTCTTTCCTTTTACGGAAATAGGAGTGTCATTAAATGATCCTATAGCCACAACATAGTTTTTCAGTTCCAAAGTCCTACTGTATAAACATGCATAGAGGAAAAAATCTAAGGTATTCTTAACAAAGAAACACCCATAACATAATACCAAAGTGCCAATGGCAGAATCATGATCTCTTCTCATCAGACACCCACATCACCTGTTCAGAATTACCAATGCAATGTCCTTACTTCTATTTCAGGTGAGGCATCAGAGGCGTCAGAAAACTAGAAGCCACACATATAAAATTTAAAAGAAACTGTCTTTTGTATAACTGATTCCTTCCACATTTTTAAAGTGAACTTAATTTGTACATGTTCATGAAAAACTACAATATAATGGGATATTGGACAAACTTATGTTTAAATTTTTTTAATATTTGAACATTCATATGCTATTTCTTATAGTTGCTTGAAATCAGAACAAACTTCAGAAAGCATTGTGAAAAGAAACCCTTGAGATTACAGGTAGTCTTCAATTTACAACAGTTCATTTAGTGATCATTCAAAGTTACAATGGCACTGAAAAAAGTAACTTATGACCATTTTCACACTTATGACCTTTGTAACATCCCCATGATCATCTGATTAAAATTCAGATGCTTAGCAACTAGTTCTTACTTATGACTGTTGCTGTGTCCCAAGGTCATGTGATTTTATGATCTTCTGACAAGCAAAGTCAATGGGGAAGCCAGATTCACTTAACAACCTTGTTACTAACTTATCAACTGCAGCAATTCACTTAATAACTGTAGCAAGAAAGGTCATAAAATGGGGCAAAACTCACTTAACAACTGTCTTGCTTAACAACAGAAATTTTGGGCTCAATTGTGGTCATAGGTTGAGGACTAATTGCATTAGTCCTCAACCTATGACCACATTAGCTCAGCAGGACTCAATGAAACTGTGTTGGCATATAAATATTGTTAGACTTATGGTAACATATCATATTTTGAAGCACTTTTACTTATATTTCTTATATCTATTAATGTATCTGTTTAAAAATGCAATGGGAAATCATAGAGGAAATGAGCATTGTTAAAATACCCATAAAGCAGGTTGCCATCTGTCAAGAATTCTTGTTCAATAACTGTTTCTTTAATACTACTTCAGGCTGACTGGCTTATGATCCAATATTCTATGTGTATAAGTGTACAGGTTAAAGTGTCTGTGAAATCAACTTTTGAAGAACTTAGCCAACTTACCAGCATCAGGTGAAAGTTCACTCTAACAAGTATCAAGTATCTGTTGTTCAGATTCACCTTGGCTTAGATTCCAAGGTTAAGGTAGAAAATAGGATATCATTTTGGCCACTATTTATTCAAATCATATAGATTCTTTTTGGATTCTATTTCTTTATCACTTGGTGGCTTTTAATACAAACCAAGGAATCCAATTGTGACACCTGGTGAGAAAGTGCTTTGCAGTGAGTTTTGATTTTTCCTGTCAGGCTGTGTCTATAAGATAGTGCTCCTGGGAGACTAGTAAAGAACTAGGTTATTGTTCATGGTTTATCACATATTTTCTACCTTGTTTGCTACTGTCTTTAATACTTCCATGAGACTGCTAAGGAAGTCATTCAGAGCTTTGGAATGAGGTGCCAAAATTTTGTTCTAATGCCTAGTTTCCACCATTTAAAATAAATCAACAACCTTGATTATTGCTTAACTTCAATAGTGGGCTGGATGATGGGAAGGAAAATGAAATCTAATTCTACTAAGATAGACATAGTGCTGGAAAAGATAAAACTCATCTCAAGGATTTAAGTGAAGCCTGTTTGGGATGATAATGTGCTATCTCTGAAAGAACAAGTGCATTGCCTAGAATTGTTCTGTAATTATCAACTATTGCTGGATTCACAGTGCAGCAGCTGCTATCATTCCTGATATGCTTTGTTTAACATTATTTGTTTGCTGCCCACTTCAATGTGTTTTATATGGGACATGTGATACACAAGACTATCCTTGAAAAGTTTCCAGACATTGTAACTAGTAGAAAATGCAGTGGTAATCAGTGGAAAGAACAAGGATCATATGGTGCCTATCACTGAAAGATCTGCATGAGTTGCCAATTGCTTAGCAGGCACTAATTTGACAATTTAAAATGTGTCCAAAAGGTTTGTCTTTACTGCTGGAATGAGGACAATCTGAAATTTAAGTACTTTTGAAGAAAAATAGTTTTCAGTACTAAGTTCTTAAAAAAATTGATCCTATAATACTGTATTGGAGATATCATATCTTTATGTATAAATAATAGGGCAGATGCATCAATGATTCATTAGTGTGGGTAGGTAACCATTTTGTTGATTTTCATAGATTGTTCAGATTGTGATGACTAACAATGCTAAAAACCTTTTATTAGCAATCAGGCTCTGTTGAATACAATAGGATTTAAATCCAAGGAAACATTTATAGAATTGTTCTGTATTTTCTCTAGGTGAGGACTTAAAGGTGCTTTGATTTCCTTCTACTTGAAAAAGATCTCAGTGATCTCTCTGTTATGTTAAAATTACATCTTCTTTCACAGCATACATTTTGTGATTTAAATAGAGCTATCATGATTTTCCCGCATTTCTGTTTGAATAAATATATATGAGAAATAAAATTGGAAAAAGTCAGCAGAAGATTAAAATAAGTGGCTAAATGTTAGGTTGTAGGAAATGTTATGGCTTGCCCTTGCTTTTAGATATCCTAGGCTCTAGGGCAAACTCATGTCATGTCACATGACATATGATGACTATTTTCCCCTTTCATAAAATGGGGGTGGGGGTGGCCAGTTTGTGATGCATTTGGCCCACAAACCGCAAGTTTGACACCTCTGGTTAATGTTTAAAAGTTCAGGTAATGGGAGTGGAGACTGGAGGGTGAGAAAGATACTTTGGGGAGTGGAGAGAAAGAAGTTTTGAATCAGCAGATGAGTGTTTACTATACTCTATACTTGTTGTCGGGAAGCAAGAGCCAACAGGGAAAAAGCCCTTGGCTTTTCTCTCTGTAACAATTTACCCAGCTGGGATTCTACTCCCCACAACTAATTTGGAGAGAGGGTTAGCTTGGAGAGGTAGAAAGGATTCAGAAGAACATCTTGGCAACTCAACCACTTTGGAAGGAGATGCTGTCAACTTGATCAGCTAGGAAATGGCTGGATTTATCTATTTATGTATTCATTTATTAAACTAATATGCCACCCGTCTCACCAAAGGCAACTCTAGGCTGTTTACAACATCTCATGTCCATTCCTTTCCACAAAACATAATGACTTTCCAATCCATCATATTTGGGAGAGAACCTAATCTCCCAGAGAAACAACTCAAAAAGTATTAGTGAAAAGGAAGTGACTTTTCAAGAAATTGGAATTCATGAAAATAGTAAATATGATTTAGGTGTTATGGGACTTAAATACATAAATTTATAATAGACAATTTTTAATAGACAAAGATACTTCATATGAAGTGTATTTATCTTTTAAACTCTTTTACTATAATACATACAAAATGTGCCATGAAGATGTTTTAGTAAGCCACCATTGCTTTGTTTCTTGATAGCTGTTGAAATGGACACAAACATTTTAATATACAGGTGAAAATATTTTTATAATTTTTTAATAATCAAACAGTGCAGTCCATATATAATTTGCAGGATAAAATGCATGAAGGAAAAATATTACTCTAAATCAATATATATTGTTCTGCACATCTTATTTAGTAATATTTCCCAATAGAGTTCAGATTTAACTTTTAATGTCTACCTCACATACTATGCATTTAATCACAAATGGTCCATATATTGACATAAACCTTGACAGAATCTCCCTGCAATATTTCCAGTATAAAATGTCTTTAAAAATAAAGACTAATAGACAACTAGATTTTATAATTTAGCTCTACAATATGTTAACCCATTTATCTGTTGTCTAACTTATGAAAAGCCTGTTCTAGAGAAATAAGGCTTTTGGCCTTATACTGTAAACTAGCTGGGAAAAAAAATGTAATCATCCATTGTTTTGGGTTGTCATCTGCTCTGGAATTTTCAATTTCTCCAATTTGATGCTAATAGAGGCATCAGCAACTATTTTGGTAAAATAAACATTTCTCCTACAAATGTTCTCAACTAGCATTCTAATGTTCTGTAGACATTCTCAGTCGTCCAAATCATGGTTGTCCCAAAGGTGCTTCAAAAGCACTATTTTTCTTTTCTTCAAAAGAAAAAACAAGTAAGTCCAGTTGCCTCCTGAAAAAGCACCTTTGGATTAGCATTCTAATGGATTGTCCCCAATCAGATGTTCTTGAAATTGCAATTAAAATTTCATGAGACAGGTCATTTTGGAACAGTCTATCTCATTATGACAGATCCAATGTTATTCCTGGCATGAGTGCTGAGATAACCATTGGATGGATACTGGGAGTACTGCCAGACTTATGTTTTATGGAATTGCACTGAGAGTGAGCAAGCAAGCTGCTAAGAAGTTCTGATAGTGATAAACATCTGCTTTTATAAGAGAATAACTATAAACAGACAATGACAAAGGAAGTAGCAGGTTGCAATGTGTCTCACTACTCATGGAGAAATAGTAAATTCCTGGGTGTCCCATGCTGTTTTCTATCCCATCCCTTCCAAGCCACGCTTCCCCAACCTGGCCATTATAGATTTGAGTGTAAGTGCAGGTTCAAGCTCCTAAATTTCCCAACCAACATAAGAATTAGTGAGAATTCTGGAAACTGATTTCCAGGCATCTGGCTTGTTCAGATTGAAGAAGGCTAAAATAACATCAACAACCCAATTTTGCTTTAAGTTGCACCTTGCTCTTTCCCCAGTGTCTGAACTATGTGATTCTTGTTGATCTCTGAGGTCAGTGGTTTTCTTGCAGATATTTCATTACCCAAGTCTTGCATTGATGATCTTATCTAATTGGGTAATGAAACATCTGTAAGAAAACCACAAAGCTCAGAGACCAACAAGGACTCACAGTTCAAATCTGCTCTACAAATACTTTCTTCTATCAGCAATTTTGAATCTTTAAGACCCGCCATTTTGGATTGCAGACATCAGATTTTATAATCAATAATTATCATAGATATAAATCATAAACAGCAGCTTTTTTGGATTTGGTTACTATGATTTGTACAATGGCATGTAACATGTGGTAGGGATGGGATCAAATGTTGGACTCTTTATCTTAACATGCCATGCAAACCCAGCCATCAGCATGAAAACTACACAATTTTATCTGAGCTTGTTTTAAAGTAAGGACAATTCTGCTCACAGCCTTAGGTACAGTTGGTTAAACAGACTGCACTGAAACTAAGTTAGCAGACAATCACTTTCCTCCAGTCTGACAGTGACAAATCTAAGCCATGCTCAATATACCTGGAAGAAAACATCCAGCATAGTAATAGATCTGGAAAGAAATTGTCTGAAGCAAGACTACTTACAATAAAGTCCAGTCATAAGGAGAATGATTCTTATATGCTATTAATTTTCAGCTCAGTTTCATAAATAAAGGCAGCAATATTTTTATTTTACCTCTGACTCATATTCAATGCGGTAAATTTTTTTAAAAAATATTGAAATAAATCAAATATATTGAAGTAAATCTGTACCCATGGTGGTGCAGTGGTTTGACAGCAGCATTTCAGGCTAACTGTATCTATAGACAGGAGGTTGCTCCTGACTAGCTCAAGGTTGACTCAGCCCTTCATCCTTCCAAGGATCCAGATTGGTGGCAGCAATATGCTGAGATTGTAAACTGTTCAGAGAGTTCTGTAAAGCACTATGGAGTGATATATAAGTTTATTAATATTGCTAAGTTGTATATTTTGAATGTGGTAACTAAAATTTAACAGACTGATTGGTAAAGAAAATCACAAAAGGTGTCTTGGTGCAACATTATTAAGTTTAAAGTAATTTATCAAGGCAGTGACACTTTAATGAGGTTTGGATAGTAATATGTGGACTTACCCTCTCCACTGTACAAGATATATAAGGCATTACTCATTCTCTGTTAACATTTAAAACAACTAGCAGACTTAGAGCTGCATAGATAATGCAGAATTGCAAGGACATACAACTGTGAAGTGTCTCAAATTGTTCTAAGAATATGAGATATTTTAAATGTCAAAGGCAAGAAAATGATGGAAAATCCTTCAGCCATCAGATACAAAGGACAGAGTAAGTCCAACTCAAATCCTTAAATGACAATCCAAAGAACTTTTCTATGGATTTTTTATTTTAAAATACAGGCAGTCCTCATCTTATAATAGGGAGTTGAAATTTGAGTCACAAAGTGAGGTTGTTGTTAAGTGAGTCATCACATGACCAATTTTACAACCATTTTTACCACAGTTGTTAAATGAATCATTAAGTAAACCCAGTTGTCTCAAATGACTTTGCTTGTTGAAAGTTGTCTGGAAAGGTTGCAAATCATGATCACCTGACAACAAGGTAATGCAACTTTAGTAAATGCAAATCAATTGGCAAGCAGCTGAATTGCACAGATGTGACTTGGGGTGAGGCAACAGTTACAACTTTGAATATGGGCCATAAGTCACTTTTACTAAGGCTGTTGTAAGAGCAAACCATCATTAAATGAATGGTCATTAATTTGAAGATGACCTATAGGACAATTGTTCTCTTCAAGTAAAAGAAGAAGTGCTTTATCTCTAGGTAGCAGCAGTGCCTGCTATTCTTTGCTAGCACCAATTGCTTGCCTCCCTGCCAAAATGAATACTTGAAGAGTATTGTACTGCCACCAAAAAGTAGAACGCAAGTGAATGTGCCAACAGCAATTTCTAAGATTATGCAATGGTCCAGGATCACTGGATCAGATGGAAAACGATGCTTCAGAGTAGGCAAGTATGCACACAGAGCATGTACGGCTCTTCAAATCAGCCACATCTTTTCCCATAGCCACTGAGCTGCTATAGCACTAAATATGCTGTTGGACTAAGGGGATTGCAAATAAGCCCTGATGATTGTTGCATTGTTCCCAGCTTAGGAAAGTGAATATTTGCATTGCAACAGCCTAAAACTTCCTTCTGAAAGCAGACAGAGAATGGAAGAAGCTACCATTGGAGGACATTTTGCCAGAAAAAAACTCTCCACATTTTGCCAGGTTTGTATGTTGCATGACAATGAAGAAAGAAGCATTAATTGTTCAAGAGAAGTACAAATAAAAATATTTTTAATCTTAAAAAAAAATAAGTTCCTGCATGATACTGGTTATAAGAAAATGATACAGCAAGCAATCCTGTTTGTTGTGGCAATTTAAAAGCATTGTCAAAACCATTTGAATTCTTGTGATTAATTACCATAAGGCTAGAATTTATAGGCTAGCTTCTAAATATATTTCTTCAAAGAAACAATCCAAGGTAAACTGAAAATTCCCTGAAAAATATTTTCTGGAATTTTAAATTGTTGAGATTTTATAATGGATGCAATACGTCCTCATGTTATTATCAATTGTTGTTGCAACTCACAGAGAAACAAATCAACTTAATGCCTGCAAAATCATCATTAATGCAAGTCAGTTGTAGGAAATATAAAATATAACATCAGAAATTACAAACAAATTAGCAACCACAGAAAGATCAACAAAGACTATAGTTAGGTGCTCTAGTAACATGTATTGTCCCACCGAGATATTGAAGACAATGAACATACAACAATGAGGACAAATCTCTAAGCACTTATTGTACTCTTATACATAACATATGGTATCTTATTCTACACTGCCTGGAGGGGGTTGTCACAATTGTCAGTCTTCAAACCATACTAAGAAATAATAACCAGTTAATTGCAGTAATTATATTATTAATTATTATTTCAGCTGTGGATTTCTCATAAAATTTACAGAATTTAAATCAATACCCAGACTCCACCCGCAAGGGATTATGGGATGGTTAAAAGATGATGATACATATATGGGGATTGTAATAATGTTTGAGAAACATATAAGTCTGTCAATGCTGCTAGTGCATAGACACGTGAAACTCAAAAAATTGGAGTATCGTGCAAAAATTCATTTATTTCAGTAATGCAACTTAAAGGTGAACATAACATATGAGATAGACTCATTACATGCAAAGCAAGATAGTTCAAGCTGTGATGTATCATAATTGAGATAATTATGGTTTACAGCTCATGAAAACCCCAAATCCACAATCTCAGAAAATTAGAATATTGTGAAAAGGTTCAATATTCTAGGCTTAAAGTGTCCCACTCTAATCAGCTAATTAAGCCATAACACCTGCAAAGGATTCCTGAGCCTTTAAATGGTCTCTCAGTCAGGTTCAGTAGGAATCACAATCATGGGAAAGACCGCTGACCTGACAGTTCTGCAGAAAACCACCATTGACACCCTCCATAAGGAGGGAAAGCCTCAAAAGGTAATTGCCAAAGTAGTTGGATGTTCCCAAAGTGCTGTATCAAAGCACATTAATAGAAAGTTATGTGGAAGGGAAAAGTGTGGAAGAAAAAGGTGCATAAGCAGCAGGGATGACCGCAGCCTGGAGAGGATTGTCAGGAAAAGGCCATTCAAAAGTGTTGGGAACTGTCACAAGGAGTGGACTGAGGCTAGAGTCAGTACATCAAGAGCTACCACACACAGACGGATCCTGGACATGGGCTTCAAATGTCGTATTCCTCTTGTCAAGCTGCTCCTGAACAACAAACAATGTCAGAAGCGTCTTACCTGGGCTAAAGAAAAACAGAACTGGTCTGTTGCTTAGTGGTCCAAAGTCCTCTTTTCTGATGAGAGCAACTTTTGCATCTCATTTGGAAACCCAGAGTCTGGAGGAAGAATGGAGAAGCACACACTGCAAGATGCTTGAAGTCTAGTGTGAAGTTTCCACAGTCTTTGTTGATTTGGGGAGCCATGTCATCTGCTGGTATTGGTCCACTGTGCTTCATTAAGTCCAGGGTCAATGCAGCCATCTACCAGGAGATTTTGGAGCACTTCATGCTTCCTTCTGCAGACGAGCTGTATGGGGATTCTGACTTCATTTTCCAGCAGGACTTGGCACCTGCCCACACTGCCAAAAGCATCAAAACCTGGTTCAATGACCATGGGATTACTGTGCTTGATTGGCCAGAAAACTCACCTGACCTGAACCCCATACAGAATCTATGGGGCATTGCCAAGAGAAAGATGAGACACATGAGACCAAACAATGCAGAAGAGCTGAAGGCCTCTATTGAAGCATCCTGGTCTTCCATAACACCTCAGCAGTGCCATAGGCTGATAGTTTCCATGCCACGCCGCATTTAGGCAGTAATTGCTGCAAAAGGGGCCCAAACCACGTACTGAATACATATGCATGCTTATACTTTTCAGAGGTCCGATATTGTCCTATGTACAATTCTTGTTTTATTGATTGCATGTAATATTCTAATTTTCTGAGATTGTGGATTTGGGGTTTTCATGAGCTGTAAGCCATAATCATCACAATTATGACAAATCATGGCTTGAACTATCTTGCTTTGCATGTAATGAGTCTATCTCATATATTAGTTTCATCTTTTAAGTTGCATTACTGAAATAAATAAATCTTTGCATGATATTCTAATTTTTGAGTTTCACCTATAGCTTTCTAACATTATTTTTGAGATTAATTGGCAGCCATTCCTTCTTTCAACCCATCAGTTAATTTTTGCATCAGAAGAAGTAGGACAAGAGCTAGCTAAGAATACTGTAATCTTGAATCAGTTGGACCATTGAGAGAGATATGGTGATGTTCAGAGGTTCATACATCATTTTGCCCTGGATTTTTGCTGATGAGAAAGTTGCATCTGTTTGCATTTAACTGAAATTAGTATAGTATAGTAATAGTAATAGTAATAGTGTAGTGTAGTGTGGTGTGGTGTGGTGTGGTGTAGTGTGGTGTGGTGTGGTGTGGTGTGGTGTGTAGTGTAGTGTAGTGTAGTGTAGTATAGTATAGTATAGTATAGTATAGTATAGTATAGTATAGTATAGTATAGTATAGTATAGTATAGTATAGTATCAATCGAATAACAAGTACAGTATCTACCCTAGAATTTATAATAAATATATTATTATTTATTAATGGCATCGAATTTTCTTTTCTTTTTCTTATCAGTCCCTCCCCCCAAGCATTTTTAATAACTTTTTAAATTTTATTTCCTGCCATTGATGTTCAGGATTTCAAAGCAATTCCTGATATTCTGCTTGAAGATGTTATATATGCTCAGCATTATGGGGTAGAAACTGGATAGTTTGTTCTTCACCTACATCACTTCACCTTCTGCTGCATTTGGAACTTTCACATGAGTAGTTTGCAATTCATTCCATGGTCAACCTCAATCCACTTATTTTCTGTTATAACTGAGCTCTTGAACATTTTCTGCCAATAATATAGTGAATCTGAATCCTGTATAGTTCATCTGGTAATATCCACAAATACAGTACATTTTGATTGTTTAAAGATTGTGACAACAGTGAAGACTTTATTGAATTGGCAAGACTTGATAAGTTATCCTACTGCTTCATTTGTTTCCTAGACCATAGACTCCAACAATGTTTTCCTCCTTGCTATTTTGTCAATTTCAGCTGGAACTTGACTATAGCATTCATCAACCTTCTCTTATACATCAGTTGTTGGAACATAAATATGGATAGCTGTCACATTAAAGGATAGTCTGTGAAGTCTAATTGATATTATTCAGTCACTGGCTGCAATATTTTCAAGTCTTGTCCTTGCCATATCCTTCCTGAGTATGAAAGACTGCAGTTCCTTCTTTACATTTTGCATCTTTAGTAGTAAACAGTCTGAAAGTGTCCAATTCAGATCCATTTAAATTTGCTGATGCCTAAGATGTCAATGTGCAGTCGATTCATTTAATCCTTCCCTATGCTGAGCTTGGTATCATCGGGTATTCTTTTCCTGCATGAAAGGATCAGTAACTAGACATCCTGATGGCTTTAATCTAGCTCTGTCATAAATTCTATTAATAATGTAAAAGATCCTCAGCTCTTCTTTAGTAATAAGTTGGGTGCTGTCTGTTAGGAATATAAGTCACCTAACAGGTATTTGGGTTAGAAATATATAAACCAGGATAAATATTTTAGTACTATATCTTTAAGGGAATGCAAGAGCATGCAATTGGGTGTGGTTTCTCAAACAGCCATAAGATGGAGCCCGAAACCTGGGTTGTTTAGTCTTAGTCTGAATCTCAGAAGAGAGTGTGTCTGAGTGAGTATCACTGTTTCCTTCTGTTGGAAAGTATTGCCGTTGCTCCATTTCTTCTAATTGACTGATATTACTGGATTTAATGTAAGTCTGATACTGAACTGTTTCTGACACTGGAATTTGATATTTGGATTATCCCTGGATGAAAACTGACTGATTTTACCTGTGAATGACTTTCGACTGCCTATTTTGGACTTTGCTTAACGTTTCTGGAAGTAAAAAACCTACATTTACTGTACAGTGTATCTGTGTGCTCTGTGTGTATTATTCCAACACTACTCTCTATACGTCTCCCTGTATGCGCTCATTTTCCTAACGGGGAATTACCTCAACACTGTCTGCCATGAAGACATCATTTTAATTATTTTATATTGTCTATCCATATAGACATATTTTCTTGGTAAAATATACAGAAGTGGTTCACAATTGTGTTCTTCCATGCAATAGGAATTGATGCCTTTATTGCCACTAAAGTTATCATCTTCTCCCAGCATCTTCCTATATTGCTGCTGCCCAATATATGGGTCTTCCAGCAGTGGGATTCTACCTGTTCCACTACTGATTCAGTGATCATGTACGCACACACACCTAATACACGCACGCATGCAACTTTCCACCCACCTGTTGAGGCCTACAGTGCCAATTAGCTGAGAGGATAAAGAAGAGAAAAGCACAGGGGCAGGTGGGAGGGACAATCCTCTTCTTTATCCTCTCAGTTGATGGTGGAGACTTTTTTCCTCCTCCCAGCTGATTGTGGGAGGATGTTTTTTTAGTACCAGTTTGGTAGAACTGAGCCAAACCGGTAGTATACCACCACTGGTGCCTTCTTGTTTAATTGGGAAGCTGGGTGATTTTTATGCCTGGGCTGATTCTTCTGCAGATAGATATTCTAGGCATTCACCTCTGTTGTTCGCTCATTTTCCCCTGGAACAGTTTCCCCCGACTACCACCTAGTGAAGCAGCACAGCAGGTCTTGGCATGTGAAAGTGGTTGGGAGGCAATTTTCAATATAAAAGCATTGTAAACATAGTTTTGAAAAATCTGTTCTTTTTTAAAAAAAATGAAAGCAAAAGGAAATAAAGATGTACCTTTCTGAAATACTTCAACACTCTTAACAGTCTGCACTAAGAGTAAAAACAGTAAAGAGACTATTTAAACAGGAAGTTGTTGGTAAATCCATTTTGTTTTCAGAAAAAAAAGCAGACACAATGGCATAATGTTTTTAAAAAATCTTTTCAAAATGTGTTATACTATAGGCAACATCATCATTCATATATAGTTGTATCAATTAAGGGAACACAATGCACGTGAAATAGTTTCAACACGTTAATGTCCTCTTTGAATATGAATAGTAGAAATTAAGCAATAGCTAGAACTTATGAATCAAAGAACCATGAGGAGTTATGAGAATCATTGTCAATGCATGTGACTGAAACTAAGCAACATTGAAATATGAATCCACCAGAAACTCATGCAGAGGAATGTGATTGATCGGAATGCTTGAGGAATGCAATCTTTGTAAATTCCAATTAAAGATATTGGAGAATTCTATGTAACATGCACACTTAATTAAATGGAGCTAATTCTCACATTGATTTGTTCTATGAATTTATTACCCAATGAGTATTGTTCTTCACTGTTTAAATTCCCAGCTAAGCTATTTCACATAAAATCGTACAAAAATGTATCTTATATATTTAGATATTCCTTATGTAGAAAGTAGATCAAATAGGAGAAAGCTATATTGGAAGTGTTACTTGGGAAATTATAGTTTCTTGTTCTTTTTATTTCAGTCCCAGAGCAATGTAGAAATTTGTTGGAATGAACTAACATAAGTGTTCAGGCAAAATCTAATTTCTATAAGAAATGTCATATCATGAATACTGATATGCCATTCAGATCATATTTTGACAAATCACATATTTCTCTAATTCCTATAAATATTGTAACAAAGTTTCCAACAATTTACACATACTGAAAAATCTATATTTTGAAAGAATTGCTTTTAAAAAATGCAAATTAATAAGAAATGGAGCAGAATTGTAACACTATGCAAAAATAACAAAAAATAAAAACTGACAGTTTGATCTTTTCCAGTTGCTAGTGGTATGTAGTGTCATATTTATATAGACTTGGGACAGTAAAATCTTCCTGCTTCTCATGCAATAGTTAAAAATAATATTATCAGCCTATTATAAATACAAAAATGGCATTTTAATCCTTTCTCTTTAAAAAATGTGATTTTTTTTATTTATGACAATTTTTTATAAAGAAAAAAAAGAAAAATATTCATGTGATATTTTTGCTGAGTTATCATCTGTCATAAACAAGAAATATTAAATGTTTAATTAATTATAACTGCTTGTGTGGGAATGCTATGTGAGTTTCTGTAGTAATAAGCCCAGGGATGGGATCTGACTGGTATAACTACTGGTTCTGTCTATTAGCGTTGTGCGCGCATGCGCGAGTCGCGCGAGTACAATTTACAACCTGCTGAGCTGCCCGGACAGCTCAGCAACGCTGCGTGCAAGTGCGCAGCGGTTGGAAAAGCCCTTTTTTCCTGCTTTTTCAACTGCAGCTGTGTCGCGCAAAGCAGCTGCAGTTGAAAAAGCAGGAAATAGAGGTCAGGTAAGAGCCCAGGCGGGCGGGTGGGCCACAACAGCAGCAGACATAGAACCGGCTCTATGTCTGCTGCTCTTTGGAGCAACTAGTTCTACAGAGGTGGACAGAACCAGTAGAAACCCACCCCTGGGTTTTTGACACATTTATATAGACATACATAAATTCATAATAAGACACCAGGATATTTAAAATAATACAAAGAAACATCTAAGAATACTGACCTGATAATTCACAGCCAAGCAGTTCCATTCGCAAAGTACAATGCCTTCTACAGACTTGAGGATACAATCGTATATACTGAGATTTTATTGGCGGGGTGAAAGAATTTGCATAAGGTGTATTATTATCCACATTTCCATGGAACACCTGCAACAACACATAATTGGTTTTAGTTACATATGACAGATGTAACATACAAATATTGATGAGTGATTGATAATCTATTATTACATTCTAGAACTTACTTCTAAGCAGAAATGTGCAAGATCACTCTCTAAATTATTCATAGTTAAGAGTATATTCTTCCAAGCAAATGTCTTTCTCTACTGATAGTTATTTCTTATTAACTATTATTATTATTATTTCTATGCAAAAATATATATATTCAGAAGTTTACCATATTCTATCCTTTTCTGATTTATACATTATATATCAAATGTATAAATCTGACACAATCAAACGTTTATATGTTTCTATTTATTTATTTATTTTCTGGCAATTTCATGAATATGAAATGAAACCACATAAGGTTTAATAAATATTAGATGAATTAACAATTATTCATTTACTGTGCAGAGTTGGAGATGTTTTATGAGTGTGAGGACTCAGAATTGTTCCTAGCAGGTATTTACAAATATATAGGAATTAATACAAGACCACATCTAAATATATGCAGTGAGAATTATTTAAACAAAACAAACATAATTTTGGAATATCTTGGATTTACTATTGGAATATCTTGGACTTATTATGCTCCTAGTGCAATATACTATTGATATAACCTGGCTGTTGGTGGTTAGGTGCAGTTTTGTGTATTATAATGCCATTTACATTTTGCTATTATACTTGATGTTGCAATTAAGAGACACATTCACACAGGTAGAAAAGGGAAGGCAGATGATGGAATCAGTTCTGCATCATCACAATGCAAGCTACTCCCCTTTTAGAAGTACAATGGGAGATCACAAACAAGGGATGGAGCTTAAGGAGCAATGTAAAACACTACTTTTGTCATTTGGATGAGAATATTGGATCCCATGGATTCCTCTAATAAGGATACAATTAAAAATTCACAGATATCGTTGTCATCATCATTGTCATCATATTGCTCTTACTCATTTCCTACCAAAGGACACCAGCCATTATACCACTTCAGAAGTATGTCAGCTCTTTGCTCTTTTCAGCTGACCAGTATCAGTAGGATTTTCAAATGACTTTTTTTTAAATCTACTACTCCTATTTTTTTTTTTAAAAAAAAAAAACAAATTTTATTAATTTTAAAGACAAACAAACCATCATTAACCATTAAATACATAAACCTCTTTCCATTATAAATTTTACAAGTCAAATAAAACATTATTTAATAAAACATAATTCTATTTTAGACCATTTCCATATGAACATACAAATATCTCTTATCAAATTTCTCCTTATTTCTCTTTACTCTTATTCAATTTCATTATTATTATTATTATTTTTCTCTATATTTATCCAATTTATAATTATCATCTATTTCTCTCTGACTTGATTACCATTATTCTCATCCTACATTCATGCAAGGTTTTATTAATTCTCCCACATACATAAACACACAAAACACAAAAATATAAGACATCTTTTAGGAAAGTAACTTGGCCCCAGATACCTCTCTCTATATGGACTTCAATTAAGTTCATGCTCATCTTACATGCCATTACCTATTTTATTTACCATTCTATATCTTCTATATTAGCTTCTCCACACATTTCACTCTTCTTGATTCTATCTTATTTAATTCATTTTAATTTAAGTCATTATATTTGTATCTTTTGTCCATTCTTTATTATCCATTTGTCTCATTCCCTATAGCAGGGGTCCCCAACCGCCGGTCCACGGACGGTACCGGGCATGGAACAAGCCTTACCGGGCCGCTGGTTGCTGGGCGCCGCCATCTTTTTTGGTAAAAAAGCAATTTTTCGTCAAAAGATGGTGGCGTAGCGTTGGTGAGCTTTTCCGGGTAAGCCATTTCTACCCGAAAAGCTCACCGAAGCTAGCGCCGCCATTTTTTTGACGAAAAATCACTCCGTGACATCACCGGAAGTGATTTTCGTCAAAGATGGCGGCGCCCAGCTGACGCCGAACCGGCCGGCGCCCAGCTGACGCCGGAACCGGGCGCGGTGTCGAAAAGGTTGGGGATCCCTGCCCTATAGTAAAAGGAAAAGAATTTCTCCTGAAATCACTAATCAGAGTATGATGCCTTTCTATCATCCCCCTAAATTAACATTTAAAATAACACCTAATACCCAATCTGATTCTGCTTGGTACATTCTATCTACTAACTTTTAAAAAGAAAAATAATAAATCCAAAATGATTAAATACATAGTTAAATAATAAATCTAAATATTGAATCTTATAACATTTCAATTATCTTTTCCAAAAACAAATGCTACAATAATAAGTTTATAATAGCATCAACACCATAGTCAATTAGACTCTTTAATTAAACTCAATATTCTAAACATTCCCTTTAATATTTTATTAGGTTTTAAAATCAATCATTACTAAACATTTCAATCTTTTAATCTCTTATTAATTCTTATAACATTCTAATTTTCTATTTCTAATACAAATGCTACAGTACCATCTTATGTACCTTGCAGAATCTTTTTTAAAGAAATTATACATTACCCTTTGTCCCTAAAAAAATTCCTCTTTTCCCATCTTGTTTCAAAGCTTTGTGGCTTTTTTCCACCTTTTCCTTCCTTTCTTCTCCCACCAGGCCTTCTTACCCCGCCCTCTCCTAGCCTCTGCCTTGTTAGCTTCCCTTCTCTGTTGTATTCCATTTTTCTTTTGTTGTCTAACATTATATTGATTTTGCATCTTATTTTTTCTTTCTTGGGTGTTTTTTAAGTCTTAAGTCCTTCATTTTCCTTCCTCTCTTTCTCCTTTCTTTCTTAATTAAATTTTGAGATTCATTAAAGATGGCATCTTCTTCTTCTTCTGCTGCTGCCTCCATCTGTTGTTGTGTTTGTTGATAGATAGCAAGCGCCATTTCTAAAAAGAGAAAAAGCTTCTTTCACAGCGTCCTTGCCTTCTTTTTTTATTTTTCCATATTCTTTTCTCAGTTCATCAACAGATAAAGCCATTATAAATCTTTTCTTTTCTTTTTTCCTCTTTCTTCTTAAAACAACCAAGATGTTTCAAGAGTTAGAACAGTCCCAAAGTCCCAAAGTCATCAATCAGTCCAAGCCAAAACAAAGTTCTCACTTTCTCTTCCTGGGGTAATATCAATTAAAAAGAAAAAGAAAAACCCAATCTGTATTTTAAAGCCTTATTGCAATAAATTTCAGTCTTCAAATCCTTAAGGCATCTCCTCCAACAAGATCTTTATCTATCTATCTATCTATCTATCTATCTATCTATCTATCTATCTATCTATCTATCTATCTATCTATATCTATATCTATATCTATATCTATATCTATATCTATATATCTATATCTATACCTATACCTATACCTATACACATACACATACACATACACATACACATACACATACACATACACATACACATACACATACACATATACATACATACATACATACATACATACATATATATATATATATATATATATATATATATATATATATATATATATATGTTGTGATTCCGGCATCTGCTACAGGTTTTTTGAATGACAGCTCCAGCGAGGAGGACTTATATGAATCAGCAAGTTCTAACGATGAGGAGGAGATGAATGCATTTGATTTGCAAGGTCGGCTTGAACCTTCAAACTCCTCCACCCTTCAATTAGGTGGTCAGCCGGGAACGGGTGATAATGAGGAACAAATGTTATCTTCAGGTGAAGAAGATGATAATTTGGATGATTGCTGGGTAGATGTCAGGACAAGACGTCTCCTGACAAGGAGGAACCAACGAGGTTACAGTAGGAGAGCAGACCAGCAATTAGACTAATTAGTTACTCTATAAAGGGAGAGATATGACTTTGCACTTTTGTCCGGAACAAAGTGTCTATTTGCAAGAGAGGACTGAAGAGCACAGTTTGGAGGATTTTGATCTGAAATATCTTGTTGGGATTTGGATTTAATTCGTTGGAACTTCTACTTATTGGAATTATTTTGTGAAGGATTTTGATCTGAAGAATCTTGTTGAGTCTTGGATTTAGTTCGTTGGAACTTTTACTTATTGGAGCTATCTGTGAAAATTCCTGTTTGCTGCCTTTCTTTACAAGGACTGTTGCTTTCAGCCTTATCTGTTTACTTTAAAAGGTGGGACATAACATTTTCCTGTTTGCTGCCTTTCTTTACAAGGACTGCTGCTTTCAGCCTTAACTGTTTATTTTAGAAGGTGGGACATAACATTTTTGTTCCGGACCTAACAGACCATCTTTGCAACGATGGATTCAACTCAAATGCAACAATTGGTGGAGCAGCAACAGATGCAAATAAATCAATTACTCCAGAGCAACGTATCCCTTCAAAATCAGGTAACACAATTATTATCGTTCGTTGCCAATTCTCAAACTGTTTCAGCTGCAGCTGGAGTTCCCCCTGCACCCCTGTGAGAAAAATTCCGATAGCTATGCCAGATAAATTTTCTGGGCAAACGGACATGTTTTCAACATTTTTGGGTCAGTGCCAATTGTATTTTTCTGTGAGGCCGGAGGATTTTCCAACCGATCGAGTTAAAATTGGCTTTATTATTAGTTTGTTAACCGGGCAGGCTGCCAAATGGGCTACTCCCTTATTAGTACAAGATAGTCCATTACTGGACGATTTCCAGGGGTTTATTCAACAGATGAACGTTATGTTTGAGAATCCAATTAAATCTCAAACTGTGGACAGAAAATTGAGGGATATTATTCAAGGTAAACACTCATTGCAAGAATACGTTGCAGAATTTCGCTTGTTGTGTATGGACTCCACCTGGAATGAACCAGCTCACATGGCAGCATTCCAAGAGGGTTTGTCCGACATTATCAAGGATGAACTAATTCATGCAGAGCGTGCTTCAACTTTGGACACATTGATTACTCAATGCTTACGTATTGAAGCTCGCCTACAACATCGTGGGTGTAAACGGACCGTTGCAGAGCCACCTGTGTTTCCTCGTTCACGCACCCGTCTATGAGGGTTTTCCAATCCAGAATTCCAGCAGAGGAGCCGATGGAGATAGGCGCACTCCGCCCTCGTTTAACAGTTCAGGAACGATCGAGAAGATTTCAGGAAGGTTTGTGCCTTTATTGCGGGGGTTCGGGACATTTTGCAAATTCTTGCACTCGGAAGGGGACTCGTGGACCTGTATCAAAACCCATTGCTGGTCCGTCGGGAAACGGGGTAGGCCCGACCTCAGGGAAACCCTAGGTCGGGCACAGTATTCACTTTCATCTCAAATTGCTGAAGTTAATTCTGGCCCTCCTCGACATTTACTTTTGGACACTCGCATATTCTTGCAATCTCGGAAGGAGGGAATCCCTGCCGTGGCACTGGTGGATTCAGGGGCTACGACTAGCTTTATGGATTATGATTTCGTAAAACATTTCAAAGTTCCTTTAGTGCCTGTGAATCCCCCCATGCAGGTGGAAACCGTAGATGGCGCGAACTCAAGTCGGGACCTATTCGCTTTGCCACCCAACCACTGCGTATGCGTATTGGGGATCACGAGGAGGCGATAAGTTTTTATATCACTTGAACCTCCATCTTCCTTTGGTGCTCGGAGTATCCTGGCTGCGTCTACACGATCCGTTGGTGGCTTGGGCGCAGAACGCTGTTTCTTTTCCAAGCCTGCAATGTGTGGACCACCTGAGACATGTCTGCGCAGGCCAACATATTGTCGCTTCTGCTGCCTCGATTCCTTCAGAGCTGTCGGATTTCCCGATGTTTTCAGTGAACAGGAGGCAGATCAATTACCACCACATCGTGTTTACGACTGTCCCGTGGATTTGATACCAGACGCTCCATTACCAAAGGGAGGTTGTATTCTTTGTCTGAGCCTGAACTAGTTGCACTTCGAGAATTTTTGAATAAAAATCTAGCTCGGGGATTTATTCGACCTTCGTCATCCCCTCTTTCAGCACCCGTTCTCTTTGTCAAGAAGAAGTCGGGAGAACTTCGTCTTTGTTGTGACTATAGACGCTTAAATGCTATCACTGTGAGAAATAGCTATCCTTTACCGCTCATCTCCGAATTGTTGGAGCGGTTACGGGAAGCTACAATTTTCACGAAACTTGACTTACGTGGAGCTTACAATTTGGTTCGGATGCGTAAGGGAGACGAGTGGAAGACGGCTTTTGGCACCCGTTATGGTCATTTCGAGTACACCGTTATGCCATTTGGTTTGACCAACGCTCCTGCTGTATTTCAACATTTAATGAACGATATCTTTCGAGACATGTTGGATAAGTTTGTTGTCATATATTTGGACGACATTTTGATTTATTCAAAATCTAAAGAGCAACATCTTCAGCAGGTGCGCCAAGTGCTTCAGCGTCTTCGGGAACATAAACTTTATGCTAAATTAGAAAAATGTTTCTTTTTTCAGTCGTCTATCGAATTCTTGGGACACATTATTTCTCCTGTGGGCATTGCTATGGACCCCAAAAGGTTGAGACGTTGTGTAGTTGGGAAGCTCCTCGTCGGGTTAAAGATGTGCAACGACTTTTAGGATTTGCCAACTATTATCGGACTTTCATTCCAGGTTTTGCGAAGATAATGGATCCCATAACTCAGCTTCTTTGTAAGAAGGTTCCATTTGTGTGGGGGCCTCCACAACAACAGGCTTTTGACACTTTGAAAAAGCATTTATAACTGAACCCATATTGAAGCATCCTGATCCGGATCGCCCATTTGTGGTCGAGACAGATGCTTCTAATGTCGCTATCGGAGCAGTGCTGTTACAAGCTACGGAGGATGGCGCTCTTTTGTTTCCTTGCGCTTATTATTCTAGGAAGCTTACAGCTTCGGAACGCAACTATACCATTTGGGAAAAAGAGTTGTTAGCTATTAAGGTTGCTTTTGAGACTTGGAGACATCATTTGGAGGGAGCTCGACACAAGGTGGAGGTTCGGACAGATCATAGGAACCTGGAACATTTGACCACGGCTAGGAAATTGAATCAAAGGCAGATTCGTTGGTCGTTATTTTTTGCCAGATTTAATTTCTCGGTTACTTACGCTCCAAGTGGTCAGAACCGAGGGCGGATGCATTATCTCGGAAACCAGAGTATACTTATGCCGAAGATCCTCTTCCTTTACGGACAGTGTTACCACCGGAATCTCTAGCCGTACTGCAGGAACCGGTAGATTTACGGGCCCAACTACGAGGCGCAACGTTTGGATGTGTGGACGCAGCAGAGACGGGAGGACATTGGCCCAACTTCTCCATGGTCTTTTGAAGACGATCTGCTTCGATATCGGGGTTTATTATATGTGCCTACCAGACCGTTGAGGGCTCTCATCATGACACAATGTCATGATAACCCAGCCGCTGGTCATTTTGGATTACACAAGACCTTACATTTGGTCACTCGGACTTTTTGGTGGCCTCGAGTTCGTCATGATGTGTCTTCTTACGCCGCTTCTTTGCGTTCAATGTAGGCAAGCGAAAGCAGCATCCGGTGCACCTCCTGGACTTTTGCAACCCTTGCCGACTCCAAGTAGACCATGGGAGCGATCTCTATGGACTTTCTGACACATTTACCGTCTTCATCGGGGTTCACAACAGTGCTTGTGGTAGTGGATATGTTGACTAAAATGGCCCATTTCATTCCCTGTCGGAAATTACCATCGTCCCGCACTACGGCTCAGTTATTTTTGCAACATATCTTCCGTCTACATGGACTGCCTGATAGAGTGGTTTCTGATCGTGGGGTCCAGTTTACGGCAGAATTTTGGAAACAGTTAATGGCGGCTTTGCAAGTGAAAGTATGTTTAGCGCCAGCGCACCATCCGGAAACTGATGGCGGGACGGAGAAGGTGATTGGGATTCTTACTCAATATTTGAGATGTTTTGTTAATTTGCGACAAAACGATTGGGTGAAATACCTCCCGTTAGCAGAATTCGCGTTTAACAACTCGCAGCATACCTCCACCCGTGTCACGCCATTTTTGCAAATATGGGTTATCATCCGCGTTTCTTCCCATTAACTATGATGGATTCCCCGGTTCCTGAGACCCGAGAGTTTTTGGAAGAACTACACGCAGTTCGACGTCTACTGATACAACAATTGAACAAGGCAAAAGAAGATTATAAGCGGTTTGCAGATCGGTCCCGCCGAGATACACCTCCGTTAGTTGTGGGTGATAAAGTGTGGCTATCTACAAAACATCTGAAGGTCGATCGCCCTATTAGAAAACTTGATCATCGGTTTATTGGTCCGTTCCCGATTGAGGCAGTTATTAATCCCGTGGCATACCGCCTCACTTTGCCACGATCCATGCGTATTCACCCCGTCTTTCATCGATCTCTTTTGATTCCTGATTCTTCTGTTTGTCGATTACGTGATTCTGCTGAACCGGGTCCGTTATCATTGCCTTCTGAGGAGCCTGCTGTTGACGATACGGTGGTCGACGCCCTTGATTCCCGTTGGCTCAAAGGTCGCTTCCAGTATTTGGTCAGGAGGAGGGTAGATGACTCGGAGGTTTGTTCCTGGACGGATGCGTCTACACTTCATGCTTCGGATCTGCTTCGAGACTTTCATGCACGCTTCCCTTCGAAACCGCATCCGGATCGGCAGACCCGGGGAAGGGCCCTGCGGTGAGGGATAGTGTTGTGATTCCGGCATCTGCTACAGGTTTTTGAATGACAGCTCCAGCGAGGAGGACTTATATGAATCAGCAAGTTCTAACGATGAGGAGGAGATGAATGCATTTGATTTGCAAGGTCGGCTTGAACCTTCAAACTCCTCCACCCTTCAATTAGGTGGTCAGCCGGAACGGGTGATAATGAGGAACAAATGTTATCTTCAGGTGAAGAAGATGATAATTTGGATGATTGCTGGGTAGATGTCAGGACAAGACGTCTCCTGACAAGGAGGAACCAACGAGGTTACAGTAGGAGAGCAGACCAGCAATTAGACTAATTAGTTACTCTATAAAGGGAGAGATATGACTTTGCACTTTTGTCCGGAACAAAGTGTCTATTTGCAAGAGAGAACTGAAGAGCACAGTTTGGAGGATTTTGATCTGAAATATCTTGTTGGGATTTGGATTTAATTCGTTGGAACTTCTACTTATTGGAATTATTTTGTGAAGGATTTTGATCTGAAGAATCTTGTTGAGTCTTGGATTTAGTTCGTTGGAACTTTTACTTATTGGAGCTATCTGTGAAAATTCCTGTTTGCTGCCTTTCTTTACAAGGACTGTTGCTTTCAGCCTTATCTGTTTACTTTAAAAGGTGGGACATAACATTTTCCTGTTTGCTGCCTTTCTTTACAAGGACTGCTGCTTTCAGCCTTAACTGTTTATTTTAGAAGGTGGGACATAACATATATATATATGGATCTTTGGTTATTCGGGTTCTCTCCCGCGTAAGATTCAAAGTATCTAGGGCAACGTTTGGCGAGGTCCCACTCGCCATCTTCAGGCTGGTGCTTTCGGCTTAGTGCCAGTGCAAGCAGTAAGTGTGATAATTGGCACTAAGCCGAAAGCACCAGCCTGAAGATGGCGAGTGGGACTCGAACGCTGCCTAGATACTTGAATCTTGCTGGAGAGAACTCCTGAGTAAAAGATCACATCAAACTCTCGCGAGAACCTCAGAAAACAAATATATATATATATATATATATATATATATATATATATATATATATATATATATATATATATATATATATATATATATATATACACATATATGTTTTCTGAGGTTCTCAGAGGTATTTGTATGTGGATCTTTGGTTATTCGGGTTTTCTCCCGCGTAAGATTGGAAGTATCTAGGCAACGTTTCGATGAAGTCTCATTCATCATCTTCAGGCTTCTGTCTTCTGCTCTGTGCTTCTCAGAGTGATCTGAGCTTGCAGCTGCTTCTTCCTTTTAACTGCTAGTGGGGGTGTGACTTGATTGGGTGGGGGCTTGGCTGTGTTCTGATTGGTTGGGGTGTGTTCTCATTGGTTGGGGTTTGGCTGTGTTCTGATTGGTTGGGGTTGGCCGTGTTCTGATTGGCTGGAGGTGTGTTCTGTTCAGGTGGGGGCTTGGTTGTGCTCAGGTTAGTCTTAGTTGATGGGGGATTTAAGCTGGTGAGCTGTGATCTTGCTGTTTGGCTTCGAGTTCGTGGTCGTGCTGCATCTTCATGGTGGGGGTCAGTTCGCTCATGTATGGCTCAGAGGGGTTAGAAGTGGGTAGTGATGCAGCTGCAGTGCGGCTTCTGGTCCGTGGTCGTGTCTTATCTTCTGTGTGGGTGTGAGTCTGCTTTTTACGTGGAAGTGTGGTGGTGGCATCTTGTATCAACTACCCACTTCTGCATCACTACCCACTTCTAACCCCTCTGAGCCATACATGAAGCGAACTGACCCCCACCATGAAGATGCAGCACGACCACGAACTCGAAGCCAAACAGCAAGATTACAGCTCACCAGCTTAAATCCCCCATCAACTAAGACTAACCTGAGCACAACCAAGCCCCCACCTGAACAGAACACACCTCCAGCCAATCAGAACACGGCCAACCCCCAACCAATCAGAACACAGCCAAACCCCAACCAATGAGAACACACCCCACCCAATCAGAACACAGCCAAGCCCCCACCCAATCAAGTCACACCCCACTAGCAGTTAAAAGGAAGAAGCAGCTGCAAGCTCAGATCACTCTGAGAAGCACAGAGCAGAAGACAGAAGCCTGAAGATGATGAATGAGACTTCATCGAAGCGTTGCCTAGATACTTCCAATCTTACGTGGAGAAAACCGAATAACCAAAGATCCATATATATATATATATATATATATATATATATATATATATATATATATATATATATATATATATATATATATGGATCTTTGGTTATTCGGATCTTTGGTTATTCGGTTATATATATATTGTCCTCTCCCTTCCCACTTATCACAACATATATTGTCCTCTCCCTTCCCACTTATCACAAAAAGCAAGTTTTTACCAGGTTTCTCAATATCCATTTGTTGATTCCATAGGGAAGGAGAGTAAACTTTCCTTTTCAGCACCTCAAAATTGCCGCTTATAATTCTCTTCTGAAAAGTATCATTCAAAAAGCCATAGTTTTCAGGATGTTAAATGTGTCTTAAAGTCCTGGGTCAGCCAAGAAAAACTTTCACTTCAAAAACTTTCTCCTCTTCCTCCTGCACATTCTTACCCAGCTGCCGGCTTCTTTGTGGCGGCCATTACAGACCGCCGCTGCACTGCGTCTTGAGAAAAGGGGTTTTGCCGGCCGGGAGGGGGTCTGCAACACCCCAAACCCCTCTCTGGATCCCCCTATCTTCAGCCACCCTGCAGGGCGGCCTTAGCCTCCAAACCCGTCCGGATTGGAGGCATCAAAACGGCTAGCGCCGCAGGGATCGCGCAGTATCGCGAATTCCTGCCGCTAGTGAAGCCGACAAACCGGAAGCCCCAATCTACTACTCCTATTGATAGGAGTAGTTCTCCTTCGAGGTTCAAGAAGATGCTAAATATAATCTTCATATACTGTTTTCTGTTTCTCCAACAGCAAACCTTCAAGGGATTTCTTTTTATTTTTGAATTTTACCATTTATGAAAAAATACCAATGACATTTGATAAGATCTTATGCAGAATGAGAGAGAATGGACTTTAAATTTTCATTAATATTTACTGATGAAATTCAGTAGGGACATCTATTTTCAGCTGTTAATAATGAGGTAGCTGTCTTAATGCAACAACAGAAATACCGCTGAAAAATAAGATGGAGTTCGAAGATGGTGGCATATAACTAGCAAGGTGAGTCTCTCTCTCTGATTGTCATTTGATTGCAAGTGGGTCCCTACCATTTCCCTTCCTGATTAAAATAAATAGTTGGTCGTGGGAAGATTTGCTGTTCATCCCCGATCAAAAGAGACTCGGTTAGGTCACCACCTGCATCAGTTATCGGCAAAAATCACCCGATCCTTTGACTGAGGACCGGTTTCAGGAGTGCTTGCCATCCTTGTGGCCACCCTGAAGGACTGCTTGTGCCGGGGATCCCAGAGCACCAGAGCTACTGTTTCCTTCAAAACGCTGTAGCCCAGAGCCCGTTGGAGTCTTTCCCACCTGTAAAAACCTATAAAACCATCATCTGCACCAGAGATCCTGAGGAGCCGGAGCTCCTAATTTCTAAAACAGTGCTTTAGCCTGAAACCCATTGGAGCCTCGATCAACAACAGAGCTCCAACCACCGAAGTTCCAACAGCTGAAAGTCTGATCCCAGAGCACTAACCTTCCAGTAAAACTGCTGCCCAAACTGCCGCCTACATCATCGATCATCTGTGATTGTCAAATCCCACATCGGAGGTCCTGATCTCAGAGCGCAGCCCTGCTAATTCATGCAGTAGCCTAATTTCTAAGATTGCTGACCAAAGACAAGGGGATCCATGAGAAGACAGACCTAATCCCTAAGATCGCTAGCTGATGATCTGAAGTAACGAGTGAAGATTAACCTTCTGCCAAAAGACTTTCATAGATATCTTCAGTCTAATATATGCCCGAAGAACAGAAGATCCAAGTGAAGACAGATCTGGTTCCCAAAAATCACTAACTGAAGATCTGAAGAAATGATTAAAGAGTAACCTTCTGCCAAAAGTCTTTCATCTATACTTCCAACCTAATATATGCCCTCTTCCTATACTCCCTAGGACCATCCAAACTAAATCTTCTCCTCTGGTGATTATTGATTAGTTAAATTAATTGACTAGTGTGATTAGTATAATAGACTGTTTGGCACGATATTACTTTATTGATTACCACAATACCTTGTTTGATTGAACAACCTAATCAACAAAACCATCTCAACAAACCCACCATGCCAGGAAAACAATCCAATGTCAAACCTCAACCTAAAAAGAAAGAACCCCCTACTAAAGAACCACAAGACTCTTGCTCTTGCCTTATTTGTAAGGAATCTTTAAAGAAGAATGAAGATTACATCAAATGTTCTCTTTGTAACAACTACACTCACCATAATTACTTAGGATTACACAAGCAAATGGCTCTATTCCTAAAAACATCTGCCAATGCTTTTCCATATTTCTGTCCACCATGCAGACCCAAACTAGAAAAATACATTACCCTGTTTGAAAGAGTCAATACCATTGAAACACGTATAACATCCCTTGACACCATTGTAGCATCCCTGGACACTGTACAAACTAGATTGGCAAACCTTGGAAAAAAAGAGACAGCACTAAAAAACGAACATCAAACATCTACAGACCATATCTCCACTGAACAACTGCAACCAAAACCCAATCCACAAAAAACAACAAATCCTACAAATATTGATATCCCCATCCTCATCAACGAAGCTGTTGAGCGTAAGCGGAAGCGACCAAATGCTATCTTATTTGGTCTAGAGGTCAATGACGATGACAAAACATCATCAGAGAAAATGAAGCATCAACCATCTCACCTGGAGAAATACTTGATATTTCCCATGTTGGTCCTGAGCTTAAAAACAAAGATGGCTTGATGATCCCACGCCTCTGCAAACGCAAATTCATTTTCTCAATAAATTCACTTTCAAAGAACAACAACAACCATAAGAACCTTCATTCTCACCCTGATCTAACCTTACAGCAATGTGTATGATCCCAGGAGCTACTTTCTGAGCTCAAAAGATTACATGAATTAAGTAATACAAATCTATACATTGATTACCATGCTGACTGTATAAAAAGCAAGAGCCGCAACCCACGTCACAATATCCATCACCCAAATATCCAAAATTAGGGATGCACGCACCTTGCTTCCTCCAGACCCACTACTTCATATCTTAAATGCAAACTACTTAATGCAAGACGCCTCGCAAATAAAATGCATGAATCCCTCATCCTTCTAAGCTCAACCACATTTGACATTATATTTGTCTGTGAGACATGGTTAAATGCATCTTTCCCAAACTCCATTACCACTACAAGAGAATATCAAGTTTTTCAGATTGCGAAATCTGTAGAGGTGGTGGAGTTGCTATATTCTATAAAAAGTCTCTAAATCTAAAAAAAGATCCAAATTATACAACAGCTTGCTCTTCCCGAGACCATCATCTGTGAACTGTACTTAAACATATCAATCCACTTCTTACTTTGCTATCATGCCACTGACTATGATATAATTCATGCAAACAAGCTAACTTCACTACTGACATGGGCTGCCTCCTGCCCACACCCTCTCATTTTTCTTGGTGACCTCAACTTACCTCTTATAAATTGGACACTAAATGAATGTACATCTGAACCATTCATACAACCCTGTACAATGCTGTTACCACACTAGGACAACTACTAACCAACAACACTAGACTTAACAACTGCCTCGATCTCATCTTCTGCAACAGTTCAAATTCAATTTATGGAATACAAATTAATGAACCCTTTTCCAACAGTAACCACAGCATGATTGACTTTTGTCTCAACAAAAGTCCTCACAAAAATCACCATAACAACAGGATCCCCAATTATAACTTAAAAAAAGGCAACTATGATCTTATAGACAACAATCTCTCATCTCTTGATAGGCAAATTCTATTCACTGGATGCAATACTGTTGAAAGTTCACTACAACATATTTTTACTTGAAGTCAAAAGAGTCATCAAACTATATGTACCAATAACAACTCCCAAAACCAGAAAAAACAAATTACCCACAACAATAAGGAAGCTCCAATCCAAAAAGAAATCCATTTGGCGGAAAAACAAATCTGGTCACGTTGGCAACTTTAAAAGCCGATACAAAAATTTATGCCACCAGATAAGGACTGAATATACCAATTATCACACTTAACAAGAGGAAACCACAGACAACTACAGTAATCTAATACATATCGATTTTACAGAAGACAATGTTGAAAAAGCACTACACAATTTAAAACCATCTTTATCTATTGGACCGGACAAAGTTTATGCCTACTTCTTTAAAAAGCTATCCACTGCCATAGCTAAACCTCTAAACATAATCTTTGAAAAATCTTTCAGGACAAGCTCCTTGCCAAATCTTTGGTCACTAGCCACAGTCATCCCCATCTTCAAAAATGGAGACCCCAGCCTAGTTGAAAATTACAGACCAATCTCTTTATGCTGCGTCACCTGTAAAGTCATGGAATCAATCATTAACCAATCCATTATCCTCCACTTAGAGACAAACAACTTACTCTCTAACAAACAGTTTGGTTACAGAAGGAAACTGTCCTGTAACCTGAAACTCTTGCACTGTAAAAACATATGGACTACACAACTCGATCAGGGCAAAGCAATTGACGCAATTTAAATAGACTTCTGTAAAGCTTTTGATTTTGTCAGTGGTACACGACAAAGTACTCCTAAAACTAAGGTTATGGTATCTCTGGACACCTGCATAACTGGATAGAAGCATTCCTGTCAAACAGACAACAAATGGTCAAAATTGGGAGCGTCCTATCAAATTCTGTAACTGTCAATAGTGGTGTCCCCCAAGGCAGTGTTCTAGGACCAACTCTCTTCATACTCTACATAAATGACCTGTGATCATTTTAAGAGCAACTGCGTTCTTTTCGCTGATGATGTAAAGCTATTCAACACCACTGACAATGCTGCTATCCTTCAGAAAGACCTCGACTATGTGTCAGAATGGTCAAACAAATGGCAACTTCATATCTCAACAAATAAATGCTCTATCTTACATATTGGCAAAAAAAATCAAAAAATAAAATACAAGCTGAATGGTCAAGAACTTGTTGGTGACAAAACTTTTGTCAAGGACCTTGGAGTACTCCTCTCAAATGATCTAAGTGCTAGAGTCCACTGTAACTACATAGCCAAAAAGGCATTAAGAGTTGTTAACCCAATCCTGTGTAGCTTTTTCTCCGGTAATATCACTCCACTAACTAGAGCATATAAAACATTTGCTAGACCAATACTTGAATACAGCTCATCAGTCTGGAATCCACATTACATATCTGATATTAATAGAATTGAGAAAGTCCAGAAATATTTTACGAGAAGACTCCTCCACTCCTCTACTCATAGCAGAATACCTTATGCCACCAGACTTGAAATTTTAGACCTAGACAAACTAGAACTACGCTGCCTTCGGTTTGATCTAAGTATAGTATATAAAATTATATATTGCAATGTCCTACCTATCAATGAATACTTCAGCTTCAACCAAAACAATACAAGAGCACAAAATAGATACAAACTAAAGATAAACCGCACCAAGCTTGATTGCAGGAAATAGGACTTCAGCAACAGAGTAGTCAATGTCTGGAATACTCTACTTGACTCTGTGGTTTCTTCCCCAAACCCCAAAATCTTCAACATTAGACTGTCTACTACTGACCTCACCCCTTTCCTAAAAGGTCTGTAGGGGCGTGCATAAGCGCACCAAAACGTGCCTACCATCCCTGTTCTATTGTTTTTTTTTTCTTAATCGTATCCATTTCATGGATTTATAACCATGTTTATACTTATACCTAACAATCTAATAATTTTTTGAATAAATAAACAAATAAATAAATAAATAAATAAATATCCAAAGGCTGAGTTTTAAAATCTGGGCATGCAGTAATGTCCATCTGGGTATATTAATATGTTAGGTACAATTTAGCCCCTACTAGATTTTCTTCCAGATTTGAGACTGCTCCCATTCTGTTTATGAAGATATACATAAACAATAACTTCATTTTAAAAGCAAGAAGAATTCTCATCATCCTCAGGTAGTGCAGGGTGGAATTGTAGAGTGTTGGGTGTTGTGTACTATATTTTTAATACTACATGGAATTATTGTATCTTAAGTCAGATAAAAAGTAATAAATAAATATCTTTTAAAATGATAACCTCTCCTTCTATAGAACCCTAAGAAGTACAATTAAGTGTGGAAGAGGAATCTTAAAGAGAATTTTCAACAATCTTAATAAATTGTGTGTTCCTAAATTATTGGCTGTTAACAGTGGCTATTAAAACTGTAGAGAAACAGTGTAACATCATAGCATGCAAAGGTGTCGATTAAATTACCTACATATAGCTTCTTCCTTCCTAATGTTACAAATTTATTCTGTATAGTTGCACACTTTCAACAGGAACGCTGGCATTCACACTCTTATGTAGAAACAGACTGCTGAAGCACAACACATAAGAAAGTCTCACAAAAGCATTATTATTTAAAATGATTCATGTACTTATGTTTTTTTCCCCCACTATGAATTGGATAAGTTGAGACGCAGGAGTATTGAGAGAGATAAAGTTCCAGGATCTGATGCTAAAGTATACAAATAGTGAACTATATTAAAATAAAGCCCCTTAAAACTTTTCTTTTAATCTCTTCTCAACAGTATCTGTCACCCATCCTTTTTACATTGTCTCAGGATTGGCTGGGTGGGTTTTCTTTTTTTTTGCCATTATGTGACCTGCTGCAAGGCAGTTCTTATCTTTGGTTACTGTCTTTCAAGACCTTGTCTAATTTTGATGGATGTGACCTGTTCTATGGCAATTCTTACCTCTGGTAGCTGATAACTAGACCTGTTTGGTTGCTTTCTTGCTCTCTGCACATTTGTATTTTTCTTCAATTTAAAATTCTATTAATCAAGATCTCATAGTATTTTATTTCTAATAATCATTAATAATCATTATTGAAAAAAGCAGGCAGCTGGCAAGGAATTTAAACCAGCATTCATATACAACACTTTCCAATCCTAATGTCAGATGTTCGTCTGATATTGAGGGGGTGAACAATAAGATACCAACTCACTCGTGTAGCTTCAGTGAAGTTTTTATTCGTCTCCCACACCACAACAACAGGTAACAGCGATCAAATTATGTTTAAAGTCAGCTCTGGTTTTCATTGCAACCCAGAGCTGTATTTATACATGTTATACTTTGGATAATAACATAATTGCTATAACCACCTTCCGGCTACCTTCGCTGCCTAACATCCGACATCCTTAAATTAAAGAAATATGGTAACTGCACCTTTCCCCTGCTCGATGATTCCATGCACCCCCGTGACAATTCACCCCATCCCCCATTTGCACCGCACCATTATTACACCACCACCCTCTTGACATCCAGCCATGAATCATCATTATTGCACCATTCCTTGTCAGGAAGTCGATGTCAGTCATTTGAGGAATTTTCATCATAACGCCAACGTGGTAACACAGTCAATGTAAGGTAAGTAAAAGACTATGGTCGTATCACATCTCGGCTGTGTCGGCTCCAGTCCGTTCTACATTGGAGTCATGACAGGTGGTCCCCTCTACCAAGATTCTGCCTAGAATACAAGAACCCATTAGACAAAGGGATAATGGTGTATAGGGGTTATACAACAGCCCTTGACTTATCGGGATGAAGGTTGTGGAATCTTCACCTAAGTCTATCTGCACACATATCCGACTCATTCACCCAGGATGCCTCTGATTCGGGATACCCTTTCCATCACACTAGGCATTGAATAGTATGTCTTTGTATTCTAGAATCTAGTATTTTATCTATTTTGAATTGTTCTGGTTCTCCATGTACGGGTTTCATAGGTATCTTGTCGTTTCTATTGACACTTGTTTTAAGTAAATTTGTATGAAAAACGGGATGAATCAGCCCTCGCCATGATGGTAATTTGAGTTTAACTGTCACAGGGTTCATTACTCTTACTATATCAAAAGGACCTAAATATTTTGGACCCAGTTTCCGGCTATTCAGTTTTAATTTGATATATTTGGTAGAAAGATACACTTTATCTCCCACCTGGAAGGGTTTAATATCCTGTCATTTTTTGTTTGTTTGAGTTTTATATTCTCTGGAAGCTTTTTCCACGGCTTTTTATACATTATTCCAACACCCTTGTATTTTTTCTGACCATTCTTTAACACCAGGTGGGTCTTCTTCTTGACAGGTGAACTCCGGAATTGGGCTGAATTCCATACCATGTACTTTATAGAATGGACTGTACCTGGTACTGCTATGCAGTGTGTTATTGTAAGCAATTTCAGTGAACGGTAATAACTCTACCCATTCTCTTTGTTGATGTGAGATATATGATCTTAAATATCATTCAACCATGGCATTCGCTCTTTCTGCAGCTCCGTTTGTGCTTGGGTGGTATGCCGAGCTGAGTCCCTGAGAAGAACCCATCAAAATGAGGAATGCCTTCCAAAATCGTGCCGTGAACTGCACCCCCCTGTTGGATATTATTCTTCTGGGTGCCCCATGTAATCTATACACTTGTGTCACAAACATGTCTGCCAATCGTCCTGCCAAGGGTAGGCCTTTACAGGGGACAAAGTGCGCCTGTTTTGAAAATAAGTCAATTATGGTCCATATTACAGTGTATCCCTTGCTGTTTGGCAATTCAACAATAAAATCCATGGCTATATCTTGCCATGGATGTGTTGGCTCTGATACTGTTTGCAATAGTCCCATTGGTTTGCCTACTCTAGGTTTAGATGTTGCGCATACATGGCATGTCTTTACATAGTGTTCAACATCAACCCTCATTTTGGGCCACCAAAACTGTCGGCGGGTTAGATGTAATGTCTTTAAAAATCTGAAATGTCCTGCCTGTTTTACATCATGACAATTTGTAAGCATTTCGTCCCTACACTTGGCTGGCATGTACACTTTATTTCCTCTCCAAGCTATCCCATCTTTAAATGAACACAAATGGGGTTTTTTTTTTCAGCCAATCATCCTGTGCAGTAGCATTTTGTATGGTGTCATGGGTTGTTTCATTTAAATGAGTCACTTGACCAACATTTTTGGATAAGTTATCAACAATTAGGGGTTGAATAATAATATCTCATGTTGATTGATATTGAGGAAACCGGGACAAGGCATCCACCATGAAATTCTGTCCTTTCGGTACATACTTTAATTTGAAATTAAATCTATTAAAGTACAGGGCCCACCTGACCTGCTTAGGAGACAATCGTCTTGGTTTTTGTAATGCTTCTAAATTTTGGTGATCTGTCCACACTTCAAAAACCTACTATGCCCCTTTCAGGAAATGTCTCCAAGTACTTGGTGCCCATTTTATGGCAAAGGCCTCCTTCTCCCATATCGTCCAGCCTCTCTCCGTAGTAGTAAACTTCCATGATGTATATGCGCATGGCTGTAGTGCTCTGGTTTTGGTCTCTTGTAACAGGACAGTCCCTATGACCACATCACTTGCATCCACCTGCATGATGTACTTCTTTGTTGGATCAGGATGTCGTAAAATGGGTGCTTGAGAGAATAACGAGTTCAATATTTCAAAAGCTTATTGACATTGCTCTGACCATTTAACTGGTTGGGTTGGCTTTGGTTTTTCTATTTGTTTCTTTGTTTTTAGCAACTCAGTTAATGGCAGTGCAATGTGGGCAAATTTAGGTATAAATTATTGATAAAATTTTGCAAAGCCCAAAAAACTTTGTACCTGTTTTCTTGTTTGGGGGATTTTCCATTCCATTACAGCTTTTACCTTAATTGGATCCATCTCCAATCCTGCATTAGAGATTTGGTATCCCAGGTAGTCTAGTTTCATACAATGGAACTCACACTTAGTTAATTTAATATATAATTTGGCATTTAATAATTTAGTTAATACACTCCTCACCAATTGGATGTGTTCTTCCATAGTTTTTGTGTAAATAAGTATATCATCCAAATATTTTAGCACCCCACAGTATAAATGTTCTTGTAGTACACCATTAATAAGTTGCATGAACACCGCGGGGGCCCCTTGTAATCCAAAAGGCATTACTTGAAATTGATAGCTTCCAAGGGGACAATTGAATATTGTCTTCCATTCATCCTCAGGTCTTACTCTCACTTGATAATATGCCTCATGCAAGTCTAATTTAGTAAAGAAAAGTCCAGTTGATAAAGTAGCCAACAACTCACTGATTAATGGTAACAGGTACAAGTTATTGACGCAGACCATGTTAAGTCCTCTGAAATCAACACACAAACGTAGGCCACCATCTTTTTTTTTTCTTGGAATAGTACAGGGGCAGCTATGTGCGATCGTCCAGCTTTAATGAATCCCGAGCTAAATTCTCATCTAGAAAGTTCTGCATTTCTGTCATTTCTTTGGTGTCATCCGGGGTTTTGGCAATTTTGACCCTGGAATCAGTTCGATAGCACAGTCCATTGGGCGGTGCGGTGGTAGAATCTCACACTTCATCTCACTAAATACTTCCACCAAATCCTGATATACTGATGGAAAAGAGGAACTACTATGTTCATCTAGCAAACTGATGGGCTCCAGCCTTGAACTCTGTTGTTGTACTTCAGGTTCTTGCTGTGCCAGTTCTGGACCTATAGTAAGCCTCAAATGTCTAAAACCTCCTTCCCACCAATGGTGGGCTTCCAATGATCCAACCATACTAAACCTAAAATAACTGCCTCTCGCATTTCTGATGCTACAATGAACCTTAATCGCTCCCAATGGGCTCTGATTTCTAATTGAATAGGAATGGTCATCATCATAGCCGGTACCCTCCCAACAATGACCCATCAACCTGCTCGAACTTCATGGGGGTAGGAAGGGGTTCCAATGGCACATGTAGTTCATCCACCATACATTGACTAATCAGACATCTGGTACATCCAGTATCTTTCAATGCTCCATATCGGCCTCTAAGTCCTACATTATCTAACACTATAGGTATTATAAATGGCCTAACAGGAGAGCTTACCATAGTGTCTTCTTGGCTGTCATCACCACTGTCATACAGTCCCGACACAACTCTCAGCTGACTCTGTTCACTGTATTGCTTCATCTCTGGTGTGGCCGAAGCTATTGATGGTTCTTGTTGTGTGACACCTTGTGATTTTTCACGACTACTAACTTCCCTGCCACTATATCCGATTTGTGAAACATTTCCGGAAGGACCCCTCGCTGTTTGCTTCATATGTCCTGTATCTATCATAGGACATTCAAATGCCCTATGTCCCAATATATTACAATGAAAACACCTAAGATTTAAATGACCCCTAGTATTGTTGACCACAATTCCTTGCATACCCCTTCCTATTCCCACATTAGTCCCAACCAAACCAGTTTTTCGTGGAACTTCAGATTTCTCTCTAAATTCCTTCAATGACAGTTTCATATCAGTCTGTTATTCGTTGGGGCACACCCCTGTAGAGACAAGCCTGTCATAATCCTTGATCTAAACCAGTCCTGAATTCCCTAATCAATAGACGTTCTGGACAAGTTCTCAATTTCCCAGCCAATCGTCTGAACTCCCTGATGTATTCAACAGCTGGTCTTCCATTCTGTTTTAATGCCATTATTGCTTCCTCAGACTGGTGTACTCTAGACTTATCCTCGAATTGGTTATGAAGCAAATACAAGAATAACCCTACATCAATCAATTCTCTAGCATGGGCACTATGCAACTCTCCCACCCAATCTGCTGTGTCTCCAGTTAACACCCCAGTAATTGCTACTATCATTGATCATTGGGAGGGGTAATATGTTGCATATAATTCCAAATGATTTACTACTTGGCAGAAAAATAAAGCTATGCAATCGGGATTTCCATCAAAAGAAGTTTGCAGTGGGGGTGGACCCCATACCACGCGCTTCTTCCCAGCGGCCAGTCCTTCTGGGGGATCCCCAAGATCCTTCCTGTGGTTCACATCGATGTAAGGACTCCGAACGTTCACTACTAGAAGTCATGTGTGTGGCCCCACTTCTTTTGGGCTCTGAAACCCCCCCCCCCCACCTCTGCAAGTGAGGAATCAAACCCGGCTGAAAAGTGATGTGTTGTTCTTCTATGGGTATGGTCTCTTTCATCCCGGGGCAGAGAACTAAAGAAAGAAGTGTTCTCCATGTTGCTTCCCCAAGAATGTTTGGTGTCACAGCTGCTGATACTCAGTTCCCCATATTTTACACAGAGAAGTTCAAGAGTACTAGCTCCAAGGCTAGATGGGGATATGCTCCAGTCGTCTCCCTCACCTATCCTCCTTTCTCTCCACTTCTCAAAGGTGTCAGAGTGTACAGGGACATGAGTAGGAGGCTTACTCCAAAGAAACCCCATGTCCTCCATTAAGTCAAACCCACTCCTCTGTCCTGGCCAAGTTTTTGCTCACACCACCTTTTGCAAACTGTCATTGGTTCCTCTGTCTGAACCTCCCATTCCTTTACCCACAACACTAGCACCGTCGGCTTACAGCTGGCTCTCCTCCTCCTCCTTCCTGGACTCAAACTGCAATTCATCCTCCCCATCTTTACCTTCAGCCATAGTTCGTCGCTCCTAGGATTCCAAAGGAACGGAAGCCTCCGGAGGAATTACATGGTGTGAAGGGGGAGATCTGACTTTCTCTGTCAGCTGTTCATCCGATATTGAGGAGGTGAACAATAAGATACCAACTCACTCGTGTAGCTTCAGTGAAGTTTTATTCGTCTCCCACACCACAACAACAGGTAACAGCGATCAAATTATGTTTAAAATCAGTTCTGGTTTTCATTGCAACCCAGAGCTGTATTTATACATGTTATACATGTTATACTTTGGATAATAACATAATTACTATAACCACCTTACGGCTACCTTCGCTGCCTAACATCTGACATCCTTAAATTAAAGGAACATGGTAACTGCACCTTTCCTCTGCTCAATGATTCCATGCACCTCCGTGACAATTCACCCCATCCCCCATTTGCCCCACACCATTATTACACCACCACCCTCTTGACATCCAGCCATGAATCATCATTATTGCATCACTTCTTGTCAGGAAGTCGATATCAGTCATTTGAGGAATTTTCATCATAACACCAACGTGGTAACACAGTCAATGTAAGGTAAGTAAAAGACTATGGTTGTATTGCATTTTGGCTGTCTCGGCTCCAGTCCAGTCTTCATTGGAGTTATGACTCCTAACCCCTGGAAACAAAAAAAAAAGTAAGTCACATGGACCATATCAGCCCATCAGTAACCTTGCACAGTCCTCTAGTATGCTTATTCCAGTTTCTTCCAGTGTCTGTTTCACCTTCTTTGATCCACTAATTTATAAATCAAGTTCTCTTCCTTACTCATGATAATTCAGTTGCAATGATTCTTCCTTCTCTCTCTTCTCCTCCCTCCTCCTCCCAGAGGTGGGCTGCACTTTCATTGACAAGGGGTTCGCTGGTCATGAGTATGCACTTAATGTTACAGTAAGATTTACTGTGTGCTTTTTCTTTCTTCTTGTCTCAAAATGGGAGAAAACTTCACCAACGATATTCAACAGTTATGGAAGGAGTTCCATAAATGACAAAAACAACAGCTTTCTGGCAAACTCTCTCATCCAGGGATATCTGTGTGTCTGGTTAAAAATATCAAGATGTGAAGTTTTTATGTATGGTATACAATAAAATCCATGGCTATATCTTGCCATGGATGTGTTGGCTCTGATACTGTTTGCAATAGTCCCATTGGTTTGCCTACTCTAGGTTTAGATGTTGCGCATACATGGCATGTCTTTACATAGTGTTCAACATCAACCCTCATTTTGGGCCACCAAAACTGTCAGCGGGTTATTTGTAATGTCTTTAAAAATCCGAAATGTCCTGCCTGTTTTACATCATGACAATTTCATCCCTACACTTGGCTGACATGTACACTTTATTTCCTCTCCAAGCTATCCCATCTTTAAATGAACACAAATGGGATTTTTTTTTCAGCCAATCATCCTGTGCAGTAGCATTTTGTATGGTGTCATGGGTTGTTTCCTTTAAATGAGTCACTTGACCAAATGCCATCTTGACATTTTGGACCACATTTGTAAGCTGATTGGAGGAGACATTCCTGCTCCCTCCCTTAGCTTATATAACTGGTGGACCATTCATGTGTCAATCTTTACTCATGGTGACTACATTGATGTACGTTGCAGATTCTCTAGAAAGACTATAATATAAATATGGAATTTATACCATTCTCATCTTCTTGGTTTTTTTCCTAATACCCAGTTTAGATAAGGCAGTCCTGGAATTATCTCCCATTCAGGTATTATCTGAACCTTCTTCTCTTTTTTGAGAAAACTCCTGTGACAATTATAAATGATAATATTCAGTTAAAGGATTTTCAGTCATTGGAAGTTTGGTGGTTTTGGTTTCTTCATCTTATATAAAACTTGCATTTATAATCTTCCAGGGTGTTGCTGCATTTTTGACATTTGTCTCAACTTTTCAGCAATTAACACAGATTGTGTAAACTACAGTAGCAAGAGCAAATTATTTCCTGCAGAGACTGAGAGTAATAGCTATTTTCACTTTTAAAGTAATTTAGTCAGGGAAATGATATAGGTGATTGTGGATATAAAAGAATTCTAATTTTAATCCATGCTGGCATTTTGCTATTTTCACATATAAGGCCTGCTGTGGATTTTATCAGGAAAGTTAAAACCCCCAAAACGAATGCATTTCCATAAATTACATGTTCCTGATTTTTCATTAAATATTCTTATGAAAAATCTGCAAAAAACTGTTAATATGATAAAAAGAAAGTATTAATGATTCTTTTTAAAAACAGTAGATGATTTGGAGTAAAGTAATATTGAAAACTATTTATTTTCCTGTTCTATTTCTCTAAATGAATATTGCAACAATTTTCTTCCTCAGTCTTTCTTATACAGTATAAACACAAATACTTAGAGCTACAGATTTAATATGGCTGAGTGAAATAGAAACTGACAAATCAAAAATATTAAATGATATGTATATAAGTATCCCATGGAAAATTTATATTAAGCTTAATTTTAGTGATATTTTAAAACTGATTTTTTTGTGTTTTAAAATATATCACTTTCGTTTTTTCAAATGCCTGATTAAAAAACAAAATGTTATATATTTTGTTCATTTTTAATGCATAAATACCCATAGATGAAATGCATGGTGATTTAGCTTCACTATTTAGAAAATGAAATTGGACAGTGGTAAGCACATATGAGATTATCTGCTGCAGCCTTCATGTTTCTACTGGTGAAATATTAATAGAAGCTGAATATTTATTTATATTTATCTTAATGCATATTCTGGCTGTGCACTCTTCAAAAATGATTTTGAATACTGCTTTAGATTTCACACCAGCAGAGCTGCTATTTAAGGCAGTGATTCTCAATCTTTTCTTCACCATGGATGCCCTTTAAATACCTTTTGTGCCCACGGACCGCAAGACTTAACTCCTGATTTAAATCATGGCATTTCTTCAAGCCTTCATGGACCCCCTGTGATGACATCATGGCCTTCTGCAGGTTGAAAACCACTGATTTAAGGAGGTCACTCTTACTGATAATATGATTCCTTCTCCTTTTCCTACTCCTACTCCTACACCTTGTCCTTCTTTCTTCCTGAAAAAAGTTAGGCTGCTGGGGTAAATAGTAAAAGTTCTGTGCTCATGTGAAGTCTGGATTGTCTCTTTCAAATCATCATTGAAGCTTTCATACCATAATTCACACACCATTTCAATTGTATTGCTCTACTTTTGAATCTTTGCTCTATCTTTTTGGCCCAACTTAATTTTTATAGTTTTATTTATTTGTCTATTTATTTTGTCAAGCAATTATAAGATAACAGGTATAAGTATAAACATAGTTATGGATACATGAAATGGATATATATAAGAAAAATAAAACAGAAATAAGAGGACAGGGACGGTAGGCACTTTGATGCACTTATGCACGCCCCCTACAGACCTCTTAGGAAAGGGGTGAGGTCAATAGTACACAGTCTAAGGTTAAAGTTTTTGGGGTTTGGAGAAGAAACCACAGAGTCAGGTAGAGTATTCCAGACATTGAGCACTCTGTTGCTGAAGTCATATTTTCTGCAATCAAGTTTGATGCGGTTTACCTTGAGTTTGTATCTATGTGTACTCTTGTATTGTTATGGTTGAAGCTGAAGTATTCATTGACAGGTAGGACATTGCAATGTATAATTTTATATATAATTTTATATGCATATAAATTATATATATTATATATATAATTTTCTATAATTTTATATGCAAAAATCTGGAACAGATTAGACTGAGTTCCATTAAGTTTTCCCACACTGTTTTCCCATTAAGTCTTAGATAAAACAAGTAATCACCTAATAGGCAAAATACTCTGAAATATATTTTCATGAACTAGCAAGTCATCCAAACATGGGAAAACATGTTCCACAGTATTATTTGTACTAAGATTTCCCTATCTGTTCTTACCATTATAGCTGGGATACCTAAGCGAGTCTTGTCTATTTATTTTAAGAAGCACATAAGATGATATGAAAGAAGATAATCAGATATTCTAAATCCAATAAATAAATAAATAGATAAATCTGGGTTTAAAATTAATTACAAAAATGTTAAATTATCTTCAGAAGTTGCTTCCCAAAATAAAATAAATCCATCCCAAAAAAGATTTTTATAATTACATTAAAAATTGAACTAAAACACAGGAGATTGTACAAATTATTGTAAAGTAGGCCTGTAACTTGCTGCATATATTGACATATTTTGTTCTCTTCCAATAAATCATTTCATTTATATTTGAGAATCCATGATAGTATGAATTTCAGGTGTTTTCTTAATTGTACAGGTAGTCCTCCTTTACTGACTGCTCATTCAGCAACCAATTAAAAGTTATGGTGGCATTTTAAAAATGAATGAAAAGATTCCATTTGCTTGTTGCCAATGCTCCAATACAGTCCATATTTAGAAATCAGAACTATTAAAACAAATCCACAGCAGAATCTTTCATATCCATTATTTTTTAAAAGGTGTCAGCTTTAAGATTCCCTGGGGGTTTGGAAGTGGGCCTGGGGAATTCTGAGAGATGAAGCCTACACATCTTAAAGTTGCCAAGTTTCATAAACACTGTTTTATATCTTACATCCCACAAATATTCTCTCTGATATTGTTATGTAATGTAAAATTTCAAGGATTGTATCTTTTCATTTTTGCAGTCCTAAGATGCGTGTGACAACACATTAATGAAGGGAATATGATAGTTTCTAATTAGATTGTTTTAAAAAGCTACTGTAAATATTAACTCTAAAATTATTGTTATAAATACAGGGGGAGGTTATAGGGACAATCAACAATTGTATGACATAAATCTGGGTTTAAAATTAATTACAAAAATGTTAAATTATCTTCAGAAGTTGCTTCCCAAAATAAAATAAATCCATCCCAAAAAAGATTTTTATAATTACATTAAAAATTGAACTAAAACACAGGAGCATTAGCTCTCCAATGTCTTTTTCTCCCTCAAAATAGTACGTCTTTATTATTCAAATAACCTACTTAAAAGTAAAAGAGCCCCTCAAATGTTTCAATATGAAATATTACAACTGGGTGATTTTGATTAATATATGTGTGCATTTAGGATTAGATGGATATATATTGCAATAATTATATTATGCATGTTTTCCTGCATTTTATCACTTTTGCATATATGTTATTGAAGGTTGCTTTTGATTATATCAAGTGTTAGTCAAATGAATAAGTAAATTTTCATGAACAAATTCCCAAGATGATTTTCTAAAGCAAAATAATAACATTTGTATGTCATTGTATTTGGAATACATATGCATTTAAAATAACAGTAGAGAATATGTGATTATTCACAATTATGATTATTCACAATTACATCAATGAGTTCTGAAAATTATATTTAGAAGAATGTCAAGAATTAGCAAATTTATTTTTAATTATCCAAAAATATGCTAGAGAATTGTTAAATACTTTATATATAGGATCAATGCCCCTGAAATACTATCTCATAAGATGTATTAAGGGAAGTTTCTTACAATGAAGGCTAGGATCCTGACTAGAGAAAAAGACATTCTCTGAGGACAGCTCTTCTTAAATTATAAGATGTCCTGGAAAAATATGTGGGGGCATGATCACAATTGGATGAGAAAGACCTGGATTCAAAACAACCCATTATCAGAAACAAAAAAGAAACAGAAAAGAGAATATATAGGTATCTCTCAGCTCAGCAGAGGGTTTTTTGGTTCTCATTGTCTTCAATATCAAAGTTTTATTTGTAAGTTATTTGAAATCAGTAGTTAAAGAAGATGGAGGTATGTATATGCAATCAGTAACTGCTGCATTATATCATACAGTATTTTGAAATAACTGAGAAGCAAATGTTATGAATGGAAGCACACATATGGATACACCAGAGGCAGATATGTAGTATTCATTTAGAATCTCTAAACCTGTTGACCTTGTGGGAACAATAATATAGAATTGATGACAATTTATTTTCCAAACATCATCATAGAAACATGACATATCATGTGTTCTAGAGACTACACTGATGAAAGATTTAAAAGCTGAATTGAAGTTGTTTGCTGGAATCAGAAAATAAGTCAATAATATAAATCTAGAATGTCAAATCTGTTGACAGATAAGAGAAAGCAAAACCAGAAAAATTACAATTCACAAAAGTTTGAATGACTGCTACTGTGAAAGCAATTAAAAATGCAAAACCAAAAAGCTAGGCATTCACTAAGTCATATTTTATTTTAAGGCTATGCCGGAGGACATGAGGACAAAAAAGGAGAAGATACCTTCCTTTTGTGAAACATCTGATAACTCTACCTCCACCACTCTTGCCTTCTAACTACCTAGTTTAGTCTGTCTTTTTCTCACTGCAGATAGATTCACTCCAGTAGTGGAGTTCAATTTTTTTTACTACCAGTTCTGTGGGTGTGGCTTGGTGGGCGTGACAGGGGAAGGATACTGTAAAATCTCCAGTCAGAGACAGTATTTGTTGGTTCTCCGAACTACTCAAAATTTCTGCTACTGATTCTCCAGAACTGGTCAGAACCTGCTGAATACCACATCTGGTTCACTCCAAGGAATTGCAACCAGTTACACTTATTTTTCAAAATGGCCTCTGGAGCCTAAGTGAGGTTTAAATAAATTGTTGGAAATATAAAATATGTGTGAGATTTGCAGCATGCTATTTTCCCCTTTATATACCTGTTTATATATGTGTATGCAATATTTAATAAAATAAAAACAGGTATAGAAGAAAAACTAAGTGACAGAGAGGAAGTGAATGGGTAAATTAGAGCCCATAGTTTCCACATTCTTGCTGGAAAATGTTGCCACTGCTGATAATGCTATTAGTTTTTCAGCAGCTATACTTCAATATACTTCAATATATAATATACTTCTCCCTTTGCTGTGAATAATAGTTTGAAACCTTGGAACAATTTCAGAAATATTTAAAGGATTGAGTTGTAAGAGATTTAAAGGACCAGGAGAGGCAATGAGAAATACATGGAAATATGTTTATAAATTATCAACATTTATACTACTGCCAACATATTTTTTTGTCTGATGCACAGCCATTTTTATCTTCAAGCCCCCAGCATTTCCAATCTCATATTTTTCCCCACACACATTCTTTAAAAAAAGATAGACAATAGCTGAGTGAGCTACATTTCTTCCTGAAACAAAGGATCCTCAAGTAGAAGCTATCCCAAATGATCATTGAACTGTGTTTCCACAAAAACACTAGAACCTCTACCACACAAGTTAGCAAAATAGCTTAGTGCTGGAGGGGAGGGGGTCAATATATTTTAAGCCATGGAATCTTACAATACTGAAAGTTTATGTGATTTTTTTTTAAAAAAAAATGGCTGTGTCTGTATAAACTTTTGTTTTGCCCTTAAACTTCCAAGGAACTCCTTCATCAATTAGAATCGAGCAGGAAGGGATCTTGGACCACTTCTAGTCCAATTTCCTGGTCCATCAGGAGACCCTTATACCATTTCAGATAGGTGGCTGTCCAGTTCAGAGCTGTTCAATTTTTTTAAATTCCACTTTTATCATTTTATAAGTAACTCAAACCAGTGAACATACATAATACAGCTTCCTCCTCCTATTTTCCCCACAACAACTAGTCACACAATCAATTTTCATGCCTACAACAGGATCAAAACTCATGGTCCTCTGGTTTCTAGGCCACAACTTTTACCACAGATTCCTAAGACTGAATGGAATACAGTTTGAGAAACTCTGTGTCAGCTTTGAAATTCAGCTGCCACATTTTTTTAGAGAGTTAGAGGAGTTGAAAAGTTCAAGATTATTCTGTGTGTCGTATTAAGAATTTCCAGTTGCAGTTAATTGGTTCTCGTGATTTATGCAGTGTAGAAGTGGGAGGAGAGAAGGGAGGAGAGAAGTTCTGTGTAATGCGCCAAAAAACTTTCACTTGGGAAATTGCTTTTGAACATGCCAGGTCTGTTCCTAATAAATCAATTGGAGAGATAATGTCTCGGAGTGATTGATATCATGGATACTTTCTGGATGCTTGACATTCTGATTTATAATATACAAACATATCTTGATATTTTTTTCAATATTTTTGCCATCCAACATTTCACTACCAAGCTCCTATTCTGCCACCTCAAATAGTCATCCTTTATTGAATACAGATAGTCCTCAACTGATGACTATTCATTTAATAACCATTAGAAGTTACAATGATGCTGAAAAAAGTAATACATGATCAGTCCTCATACTTAACAATTGAGGACAGCAGCATCTCAATGGTCACATAATCAAATTTTGATGCTTGGCAAACAGCATGTATTTATGATGATTGTAGCATCCCAAGGTCATGTGATTGCCATTTGTGGCCTTCCCAGCTGGCTTCTGACAAATAAACTCAATCGAGGAAACTGGATTTGCTTCATGATTGATTTAATGATTATGGTGTTTTGCTTAACAGCTGTGGCAAAAAAAAGATTGCAAAATTGGGTATGACTTGCTTAACATCTGCCTCACTTAGCAAAAGAAATTGTGGTCCCAATTATGTTTGTAAGTCAAGGACTATCTCTAATGATAATGGTATGAGGCAGTAAAATGATAAGAGGCAATAAAAAGGACTAAGTGCAATTTGTTTCCTACAGCATTATCTTTTGTTTGAACAATTAAATCCTACTGATTTCAGTGGGATTTACTCCCAAGTTAACGGTATAGACAGTTGTAGTCTAAATTACATAATCTAAAAGGATAACAAACAAATGAAATTCTCACAAACAAAATAAACCTGTAAACTAAAATAAGTGTAAGATTATAAATAAAATTGAGATGTTCTACAAGTTAATTAGGAGGGTATTTACTGAAGCACACTACATGATACACAATGTATTGTTCTCTATCATTTAATTTTTTTTCCTGTTCAGTAACATCTTCTACATTCTACAACAGTGATGGCTAACCTTTTCAGCTTGGTGTGTCGAAAATCGGGAAAAAGTGTAGCCTTCCTCGGGTCGTGTGTCACTTCAAGAAATATCAATAATTTGGTAATATCATGAGCACTGTGTCTGGTTGTTGTGGTGCAGTCCTCCTGCGATATTTATGACGGACTGGGCTGGGGTGATCACACAGGGCTGTGAAACTCGTCTCCCTGGTCTCAGGGCTGCAGGTGCAGGATGTGGGGATCGGAAGGCCACCTTACAGGGCTGTGAACCTCATGGATCTCCTTTCCTCCTGTAGCGTTCCTGAGTTAATGAAACTGACAAACCTCAGTTTATGGCGGTTAAAACTGGTTCTCTGCTGCAAAGATCTCGCGGCAGCAGTGACACCACGCCTCCACGCAACAAGCAGGGAGCAGGGATTGGAGCAGAGCACAGGCAGCCTCTAAATGTGCAGGTTTTCCCCACACCAACAGGCATGTCAGTCAAAGTGCCTCGGTGTGTCACGAGTGACACACGTGTCATAGGTTAGCCATCACTGTTCTACAATATACTTCTACCTTAGGTTTAAATACATTTCTTCTTCATGACAACATGATGGACGTCTTTCATTTCAAAAGTTTATCATACTTGGGTAGAAACCTAATTTTGGAAAATTACAAATTTATGAACACTTGTTCATTCTTAAAGATAGAAACATTGAAATTTGTGGTATATTTTGCTTCATAATTACATTTCAACAATAAAAAAATCATGCCATAATGGTTTTGGAGTTTACTTAGTATGAACTTTTCTATAATTTGTATAAACCATGGAACACATATATGGCTTAGGAAATGTTGATGGCAGAGGAAAACCTGGGAAACCTATCTTTTTATCCAACTGAAATTTAAGAGCCTGACATCTCTCTCTCCTCCCCCTCTCTTTTTTGTAAAAAGTCTTTTATTTTTTATATTTCAAAAACATCTCTTTTAGTGAATAGCATGGTTCCAGGTTTTCACATTTCCATACAAATATGACCTTGGTTACATATTCATTTCTCACATTTGATTTCATATCATATCATTACATTTCATATTTTCTATAAATGTTCTCAAAAATTCTTATATTCTTCAAATTTATTTTGTATAAATAGTTTTCATATCTTCATCTTCATAATTCCTTATACTTTTATCTGTCACATTTGCAATTTCATCACATATTCTTATTTCATTATCCCAAAAGTTCCATCTTAATTCTAATAATTTAAAATATTTCCCCTTTAATTACTAATTTGAGTGTACCACCCCTTTATCTTATACATCATTTAGCTAACTCCTCTTTAATTCATAATAATAATTTGTCACAATATAATCATTTTAATTGTCACCTTAAAGAGTTAATAAAAATAATGTCCTAACAAATACATAACACACATATATTTTAAACCAGATTCCGCACGGTATTTTCCCCTACAATTATCTTAAATCATGTATAATTTCAAATAAATTAATCTATTAAGTTAATCATTAAAAACTGATGTTACTCTTTTTATAAGAATCCTCATTATTCATTTTAACTATATTCTTAAATTTATTAAACATATTTAGTATACTTATCATAGTTTCTTTTTATCACTGTATATAATTTAACAATAACAGGTAGTCTATTGGCAAAAAGACATCAGTTCAATCTTTTCTTTTTAAAAAATAAATAGTTTTCTGTCTTCTAAATAATTTTTACTTCAAATAAATTTATATTACAACACATTACCTTGCAGAATCCCCTTTCTTAATCCTTATCTACCGATTATCTCTATGTCTTTTGACTAAACCATTTCTTTTCATTTTTGTATGATTTCCATATCTCCTTATTCCCTGGTTCTTTCTCTTATTACTTCCTTTTTCTTTCATTTTTCCCTCCATTTCTTACTCCAATTTTATTGCACTCCCTCTTTAAAATTTTCTTCTGTAATTCTGTTTTCTGCTGTTTCCATTTTCTTTGTTTGGCTTTCAAAACCTTTCCCTTTTTAAATACCTCCTCAAATCTCTGAGTTTTAACTCCCATTCTTTTTCTCCTTTGCTTTAATGTTTGTTGCTCCATTTTTCCATTGAAGCTAGCTTCTTCTTTGATTAGCTCCTCCCCTTCTGGCACTCCTTGTTGTTCTTCATGCTCCAGAATCACCATTTCTAATGTTTGTAAGCCTAGACAGCATGACTCACCTCTTTCATTTAACCTTTATTTTATGTTTCTTAGTTCCATTTTTAGTTCCCAAAAAAGTTCTGTTTTTTCAACACTTCTTTTGTATTTTCTTTATCCCTTTCTTTAGTCTTTAAATCCAGAGCAATTGTCCAGTAATTTAATTCAACCAGCATCTTTGATGTTTATTTCCAACAATCAACTTCTATTAATTGCTCTTTAAGTTTTTTCCAAGTTCGTCAGTAGAATATCCATAAATTTAAGTTTATGCCAAAATCACCAGTCACAGAGTAATTTCTTTATGCTTCTTTCTTTTATTTTGATATTCTATGTTTTTACTTTTCACTTTCCAGGGTTTCTATTTTGTTGTAACAAAGTTTCTTTGATTTTGTATCAAATTCCACTTTTAAAAGAACCAGGTGCTTTTTAAAGAGTCACCAAAATTTTCCTTTACCATTAGGTGGCGCTCTCTTTTATGTCCAAGTCCGACCTTTTCTTTCCCACTTTCTTTTCTCTGTTTAGGGCTTTTAAATTTCAAAAATCCAATAGATCCAAACATCAATTACTGTTCTTATTTCTTTTTGACACTTTCAAGTTCAGCTTTTAATTATGCCTATTTAGTGCCAAAATCATATATTTGTCCAATTTAAACAAGTATTTTCTTCTGGCTTCCTCCTTGAAATTAACCCCTTTCAAAGTTCAAAGCCATTTTCAGTTGTCAATTTCCCCCCCACTTTCTCTGGTCACCGCTTTTACTATCTTTCTTAAAAATTTCTTAATGTCTTAATTCTGGAGTACCTTTGTATCCAAATGTTGCTCCTGGTTAGCCCAGTCTTCACACTGTCCTCTTATTCACCACTCCAGCATGATCTTTGCCCTGGTTAGCTCTTCTTCTTCAGAGTGGCCATATTGACCACCACTACAACCCGTCTTCAGAGGGAGTATGCCTAGCCAGGGAGGGGAGATGCATCTCCTCTCAACCCAGCTGGTGGTTTCCCCCTTCTTCACCACCCTTACAGGGTGGTTCTGGCTCCATTCGGAACCCTCCGACAGGGAGAGCATGGATCAAAGCTGCTCACAATCACAGTCTTTGGTCTATCAGCGAAGGAAGTGCAACCGGAAGTCCTTTCTCTCTTTTTTTAATAAATCCCTCCCTTAAAGCTTCCTAGCTTGGGTTAGGCATTATTTGCAAAAAGCTCAACTGAATTGATGTGTAATGATAAATTAACAATAATGTTAATAGTTTCAGCACTGTAAAGTGATTATCTTGCTGCCTCAGGGGCATAAAGTAATTGTGAAATGATCTTTTCAGAATTGATTTCATTTTCTGATGGATCAAAGAACAACAGAAATGAATTCATTTTTAAAAGATATGACCTCCTTCATTTCCTACAAAGTGATGATAACTCCATATCACTTAAAAGTTTCATGGACAATCAAATATATAAATAAATTTAATCCATAAAATAATCTTTCCAACAATGATATCTGCCAGAATATTTATGTGGTGTTTGTAGGAAATTTAAATGCTGAAGTGTACCTCAATTACAATCTGAAATAACTTTAAAAATTGCAACAGTGACATAGAATATTAGAGAAAACCACTATGATATTTTATCACCAGTATATGATATTACTCCAGTTCTGATTGCTAAAACAGATCGTTCTTTTCTAAAAAAAATTTGGTGAGAATGAAATAACTACCAATCCTTTCATATCTGATGGCAATATTGTAATACTCATTTAAAAATCATTAATGAAACAAAACTTAAAAGTTGAATTTCCACTCCCAACCTGTGAAGTTTTTATAAAACATCACTAAATCCCATGCTTCCACAAAGCATGCTAAATGAACTTTGTACATGCTAACTGTTGCAAGCAGTTATGGCTTATGTTGAAAAGGATGTTTGATCCCTTCTGTGGAAGAATGCTTAACTAAGTTGTAGGGGTATGCTTTGATGTCTAGAATAACCTTGTATCTTAAAAGTAATTCTGATTCAAATTGGAAACCATTCCTAGATTATAATTCAAAAATGGATTTGTACTGTATCCAATACTTGGATGTTTCTCTGCATAAAGTCTATATTTAAATTTTATAGACTTCTAGTAATATGAACAGAATTTATTACAGTTCAGGGATTTGTTTTATAATTTACATAGTATTGATCATGGTTCCCAATATGTATGCTTTACATACTGTTTAATAGTATTTTTTGTTTTTAAAATAATGTAACACAATAAATTCAATTACTCTTAATCAGTTAATGAGAAAATTTAGTCTCCATGACATTTGTACTTTTCTTGTTACTCTTTGTATCTTATTCCCTCTTACTTACTCTCTCTTACTCCCACCTGCCAGTTTCATATTTCCATCTATTAAAATAGAAATATTAAAATTGTCTAATAAAATATATTTAAAAACAGTTCCAACAATGCACAGGAAACATGTTGCTTAATACTTTCACTTTTCAACACATTATTTTGGGGGATTTCTATTGCATTCCAGATGATTCATCATGTATACCCACCAATCACATGGTAGCATTCATACAACTTGTCAAATGCCTAACTGAAAATATGACACTGCTTGATGGACCAACTTTGTTTTTTAAAAAACAGAAGGTTCAAACATATACTGTAGTATTTAAATGCATTGAAACATTTATCAGTCCTGTATGAACCTTGACCAATGATATAGTTATTCCATTGTATGATTTTAAGGAGCCAGTCTGGCTTAGACTTAGATCAGTTGGAAGAGAAGCATCCATCATCTTTTGGTAGTCATAAATTTCTCAGAAACAGGTTTAAATCTACATGAATACTATTAAAATCCCAGTTTAGAACTTCTCTTATGCATAGAAAGTGATGCAACCAAATGACAGGAGATATTTTTTTTTTATTTTTTATTTTTCTTATATGTATCCATGCATTCATAACTATGTTTTTTTTACTTATACCTATTATCTTGTAAGCAATTGACAAAAATAAAAAAATAAAATAAATAATATGGAACTGTTGCCTCCAGTTAGCATGCTCTCTCTTTCTCTGTCCATCCCTCTCTCCCTTCCCCCCGCTCCCTGTAACAGCATCCATATTTGCATTAGAGTGTTATGAACAATACAACTACAACTGAAAAAATATAGAATCAATATACTGGAAAGCTAAAATTACATTCATATTTGGAATGCTATAGACATGATACAGCTTACACTTTAGACACGACACAAGGTGAAGAGATAATATGCCATCCATGTTTTGAAAACCTATCTTGCACATTAGAAACTTATATATCAAGATGATATTAAATTCACAGTTTGTTTAGTAGCTATCATCTTGAAGTTTCTAACACTCCATAGATGAGAAAACATCGTGGCAATTTCAGTTTAATGAAAGTTCAGTTCTCCCTCCCCTCTTCCTACAGCTATGTCTTTGCAAGATGAATTCATGGGGTTTTGTGGGCAAAAAAAGCAGAGAAAAATCACCACAATTGTTTGACTTCTATTTTCAGTAAATTGACTGAAAAGACCATTGACTGAATGTGCCATTTAATTTGATGTTCCCTTCCGTTTCATAGTGTTGTTGCTTCTGGGCCATGCCATGTGTACATAGCTGATAAGTCTTCTCCCTCTTTTTCTAAAGGCTGCACTGCTGACCTTGCATTCGTTTGCAATGGAAAGGCTGCTTCTGGCTGAAAGAGATTAATATGAGCTCTGATCATTTTGTTTTTGATTAAGGTCCTGAGGTTACAAAAATGTAATTTGTACCCCACAAGGTGCCATAGTATGAACAGTGACAGCAATTAATCCTTCACCTGCTGATGACAATGATAAAATATCGCCTGCTGTTTCTAATAACTTGATTCAGGTTCCAAAAGGAGAATATGCCTTCCACTATGAATTATGAAAAGAGGAGAACCCCCCCAAAAATCACATTTTGCATCAGCCTGAAATATTTTTAATATTTGCAATGATTCCCTTTTATTTAAAAATCCTTTTATTGAAAAATATTTGAATAACACCATTGTTTTCTCATCCAAGATATTAAAATATTACCTTCATTAATGTTCCCAGAGAAATAAATGAGGTAGGACTTCAGGAAGCCTAATTAAAAAGAAGTACAAAAAGTATAATAAAAAAGGATTCAAGGAGAAGAATTCGCTAAAGCCACTTTTTTATATGATTGAATCAGTAATTATAAAGAAAATACAACAAATATTCTTTCGTTCTTTTAGGAAGATGCACTCCAACTCAGAAATTCAAAGTAATTTTCTACTTAATAAATACCTTTAATTTCAAAATGGCGTTGAGATGGATGAAGGCTCCAACCAAAATGGCATGTATTCAATATATCTACATTAACACACTGTATTTCATTGTTCATTTATGGAGGTATATATTGTATGTAGGGTTATTTGAATCATATACATGAAATAGACGGACGTCTTAATATATTTAGCGATGCCATCCTCTGCAAAGCGTATTGGATTTTTTTTTATTATTCTGCTGCTGCTGCTAGGAAAGGATGTATTTATCAATTTTGGTTCCTAACAGCTTCATTTCTTCAACAATAAGTTTATTTTGACCTCCTTCTCATTTGTAAAAGTGTCTTTCCTTCCCCTCTCATGCCCCCTAAAGTTGTGCATCAAAACAAAAGAAACCTTATATGAATTAGAACTATGTTAATGGATCCTTTACACAATGCTGGAGACATTATCCTGCTTGGTCCTCAACCTTGTAGACTTTTTATTCATGAGATATCTATGGAGATTCTCAGTCATCCAGGCCATGGTTTCCCAAAGGTGCTTTTCCAAAAGGCAAGTGGATTTTCTTGGTTTTCTCCTTGAAAACATTTAGCTTCTCATCCAAGAAGCTTCTCCAGATGAGAAGTGAAATGTTTTCAAGAAAAAAAAAACAAGAAAATACAGTTTCCTTTTGAAAAAGAACCTTTGGAAGATGGCATCTAATGTTTCTTTATATATGTTGTGGGAAAATGAAAGGAGGCAAACATTATTCTTATGTTCTTTTTACAATCTGGTTGGAATTTAATGGATATAGAAAACATTGTACACAGGAAAATCATTTCTGCGTATTAGAGACAATAATTAAAAAAAAACTATGAAAAATGAACCAAGAAATTGTTCATTCAGTATGCTTTCTGTGCAATCTAAAATCACCATTTCCAGAAGATGATGAGACAAATATTAAGTTTTTCTTTGTAATGTTAACATATTATTTTTTGTAATGACATTTATTATGTCTATGTAGAGGAATAAATGGAAAGAGAGCGGGTTTTCTTTCATCATGCTAGATTAGTTTAAAATGGATTGGCTAGTCTATGGTTCAACACATTGCAAAAATCCCATCAGAGAGTCAGAATGGAAAGCAAACCATTACACTGGTACAAAAGAAAAAGAAAAGAAATAAAGATTATGTATCAGGATAGGAGGAGAACAAAGACAAAAGTGAAGTGGGTAAGAAAGAGAAATAAAAAAATAAAGATAATTATTGCTGATATTAGATTCATGTTTCACTGTTCTAGAAAATACATATGATAAAATATTTGTAACAAATGCAAAATAAATGAATTAAAAGCATATATTGGAGAAATGCAACATCATAAAAGAGCAACCACTATAAAATAATAATCATGTAAATATATATTATTTACAAGGTGAGAGACTAAACATCTTCTCTGGAACTCCTAGAATCAGGAAACATTATATAGTAATGGGCATGTTTACAACACCTATTTCTAGAGAACCCTGGTAAGATAATTTCATGGCCAAATCCCTATGAAAAATAACTCTCTCCCAGATTTTTGCTTCTTCTTAACCTTCTTTTTTCAGTCTGCCTCTTTTGAAGTCTAATACTTCTTTCAACCCAAATGTGTGTAAACTGTAAATACTATGTTAAATTATGCTTTTTGGTAACCAAATTTATTTTGTGGAATGATGATCTGGTGACAAGTTTCAGAAGGCAGAAACCTCTCCAGATTCATTACTAGATCCCAAGCTATTGTCCTTGTGTGGAAAGAAGGAGGCATTTTCCTTTTATTGATCTTGCTTCTTCAGTAACTATTTAAGGCACCATGGTGTCTCCTACAGCATCAGATAGATTTCATCATGTTGTGAAGCCTGGAATAAAGCATTTGTTTCCCAAAGTTGCATCTCCTCTGTAATCTCATTTATGCAAAGGCATAACTAGTGAAAGCCAGATTGTTTCTTTATAATTCCATCAGGTCTGTTAGGAAGGTGGGCTTATCATCTTATAATAATGTCTTTTTTCTGGCTTGACTGAACACCCTCCCTGGGTTTCACTTATTTCCTACATGTTTTTAAAGCGAAAAAGCTGAAGGCAAATGATCTTTCTCCAAGCATTTTCTTTTCAATGCACATATGCCAAAACTCAAGGATATAAGTTAGTCAGACGAGGTCTTTCTTTCTCTCTCTTTCTCTCTCTCTCTCTCTCTTTCTCTCTCAGTTTCTTTCTTTCTTTCTTTCTTTCTTTCTTTCTTTCTTTCTTTCTTTCTTTCTTTCTTTCTTTCTTTCTTTCTTTCTTTCTTTCTTTCTTTCTTTCCTGGAATTATCTTTGTACAGTAGTATTTCCCTTTTTTCTAACATACTGCATAGTTATTTAGCAGTTTTCTATCAGCATTAACATGTGATTCTATATTTTGGCATTTGGGACAGACAGATACAGAGCTTCATTCTATGTATCTGGACATAACCAACATTTTACTAAGTGAAGTTTAATAACTGCAAATATTATGGCTGCTGGAAACTGAGGGGGATACCTTCTGCCTCCTATAACTGTAAAATTAGTGGAATGGTAGAACTGCACTCATTTGGAAAAATTAATAAAAACAAAAGGACAATGACAGTTTGAAGAGGCTAATAATTTACATAACCACCATGCAAAAAAATATCATAGCTACATTTCAAATCAACATTTGACTTATGAAACAGATATCCTTACTGTGCAACAGTATTGAAATACTAAGCGTAAAGAAATATGAAACTTTCTAGAGTTAATGATAATCCACTGGCTGAAGAAGGACTACTTGTGCAGAAGGACTACTGTACTGTGGAAGTTACCAACCAACAGAGCCACTCTATCCTGACCACCCAAGTCAATATAACAGGAAGAACTGTACTTAAAAATAGAGCAGAGAAACATGTTCTGAATTTTCCTTGAAAGTGAGTGGAATTAATGGAAGGCCACATCATTTGTTTTTGCCATCTAGAAGCAGTGGTCTGCTTCTTCTGTCAACTGGTAACTGGGCAAAGTAGAGGAGCTAAACTCAGAAGTAGGCTAAAAGGAGGAATCCTGGGTTAAATATTTAAGAACTTTGTACCTGGTTAGATTAGGGGTACCAGAACTTTCTAGGTAAAATTAGCCCTTTGAAAGACGGCTTTGCTAGAGCAATTTGACATTATTTCATTCTTTTTTTTATGTTTTTATTGGTTTTTTAAAACAAACATAAACAAACAAAACATTAAAAACATCAAACCATCTTCCATATATGTACATACAGGGTGCCGGTTGGTTTACAAATTGTTTTGGCTTCTATTTCGTAGTCTTCAATTACAATTACATTGCATATAATCTCATATTTTCAATCAAAAATTAAATACCTTAGTATCATTATTAATCAATCATTTGACTATACTTTTATTCATTCATGTTTTACAAGATAATCATAATTTACTTAGTTTGTTTTATAACAGTTCATATTATCATCCCAAATCTATCCTAAATTCATTTTGTAGATATAATAAGAAAGAAGTACATCTTTATATATTTATTATTTTCTAAAAGTCTACATATTTCATTACTGTATTTTATTGTCTAACCATTGATAGAATAGATCCCAAATTTTATAAAATTGTTTATCCTCTTGTTCTCTAATTTCAAATGTCAATCTACTCATTTCAGCACATTCCAATATTTTCTTAATGATTTCCTCCTGTGATGGTGTTTTCCCATTTTTCCAGTTTTTGGCAAATACAATCCTAGCCGCTGTTAATACATTTACAATCAGATATTTCAAGTCTTTACTTTCCAACATTTTTCGGATTTATTCTTGAACATTCTTGCTATTCTTGTCGGGGGAAAATACCACCTGTAAAACATCTCATACCAATTTTCTTTATATGCTGTTGACATTGTCATTTTATAATTTTGAGACCACAATTTTTGCCATTTCTTTAAATCAATCCCATATCAAAAATTCTTCCCCCAAGCAATCATAGTTTCTTTAACTTGTTCTTCTAATTTCTAATAAATATCCATACAATTTTTTAATCACCTTTTCATCAGTACCTGTCAAAATCTTATCTAAGTCAGTCAGTTTATCATAGAAACCTTCTGTTTTAGAATCTTTATCATACCTTGAATGTATTTGTGCATATGAAAACCAATTCATCTTTATACCTTGTTCCTCTAGTTTTTGCATAGATTTAAGTTCACCCTTTTCATTCAATATTTCACCATATCTAACTGTTTGTTCCTTTTTATATATTATAGGATACGAAAATGCTTCAATAGATAATCAGACTGGAATTTTCAAATAACATTGTCTTTTAATCTTCTCCCAGTTTAACCACAGAGACTCCTGTATATAATGTCTTCTAAAATAACCCTGTGTTTTAGTTCCTTTGTACCATAAAAAAGCATGCCACCCCAAGAACAAATCATGTCCTTATAATGTCAACAATCTAGCATTTCTTAGTGTTATCCATTCCTTAACCCACATCAGATTTGTAGCTTGGTAGTACAACTCCCAATTAGGCAAACCAAATCCTCCTCTAATTCTAGCACCTCCTCTAATTCTAGCATCTTGCAAAAGTTTTAACTTTATTCTCGCTTTCTTACCTTGCCATATATATTTCAACACAATTTTATTTAAATCTTCAAAGTAGTCTTTTCCAAGCCTAATTGGAATTGTTTGAAACAAATATAAAATTCTGGGTAATATATTCATCTTGATTGTTGAAATTCTCCCTATTAGTGACAGTTGTAAATTTTCACATTTTGCCAAATCTAGCGCTATCCGCTGTTTAAGTTTGATATAATTATTCTCTTTTAATGTACTACATCTTGCTGTCAAATATATCCTCAAGTACTTAATCTTATTTGTGACCTGAATTTTCAATAGGTCTGCCAGTTCTTCCTTTTGTCTTTATAGCATATTCTTTGTCAAAATCTTTGTCTTATCTTTATTTATTTTCAAACCAGCCACCTTTCCATATTTATTTATTTATTTATTTATTTGATTTGCCAATTGTTTACAAGATAATAAGTATAAGTGTATACATAGTTGTGAATACATGAAATGGGTACATATAAGAAAAATAAAAGAATAAGAGAAACAATAGGACAGGGACGGTAGGCACGTTGGTGCGCTTCCTTTGTACCATAAAAAGCATGCCACCCCAAGAACAAATCATGTCCTTATAATGTCAACAATCTAGCATTTCTTAGTGTTATCCATTCCTTAACCCACATCAGATTTGTAGCTTGGTAGTACAACTCCCAATTAGGCAAACCAAATCCTCCTCTAATTCTAGCACCTCCTCTAATTCTAGCATCTTGCAAAAGTTTTAACTTTATTCTCGCTTTCTTACCTTGCCATATATATTTCAACACAATTTTATTTAAATCTTAAATCTTAAATATGTCTCTATCTTTTCTATCAATTTTGATGCTGTTTCTAAAGGGTCTTCTAAGATGAAAACCAGATCATCCGCAAATGCTTGAAGCTTAAATTCTTCCTTTTTGATTTTCATTCCTTTTATATTATTTTCATCTCTAATATTTCTGTTTAGCACTTCCAAAGTTAACACAAACAACAAAGGTGATAGTGGGCACCCTTGTCTTGTTCCTTTTTTTATATTAATAGAGTCTGTCAGTTCTCCCTCTATCATTACCTTTTCTGTTTGCTTATAGTATATAGCTTCTATCACTTGAAAAAAATTTCTAGCAAAACCCATCTGTTCCAACAGTAATAACATGAATCGCCGATTCACATTATCAAATGCCTTCTGTGCATCTAGAAATATCAGAGCCATTTGTTTTTCAGGGTGTGCCTCGTAGTATTCCAGAGTATCCAAGATTACTCTCATATTGTCTTTAATTTGTCTCTTTGGCAGAAATCCATTTTGATGAGGATGGATAAAATTATTTAAATATTTTTTAAGTCTTTCTGCCAATATTGAAGCAAAGATTTTATAATCTGCATTTAGTAGAGAAATGGGTCTATAGTTCTTAATGTGTAATGGGTCGGCCTCCTCTTTTGGAATAAGTGTAATATAGGCTTCTGACCATGATTTAGGTATCTTCTTCTTTAACATAACTTCATTCATAACTTCTAGCAATGGAAGATTCAAGGATTCTTGTAATGTTTTATAAAATTCTGCCGGAAGTCCATCTGGGCCTGGTGCCTTTCCATTATTTTGCTTCTTGAGTGCTACAGTTAACTCCATCATCGTTATATTGCTTTCTAACATTTTTTCAGTCTCGGTATCTGAGGTAAATTAGCATTCTGTAAGTACTGCTTAACTCTTTCGTCATCAATATTCTCTTGCATATATAATTTCCCATAGAAGTCTCGAATGATTTCCTTCTTCTCTTTGCTACCATGGCAAACTTGGCCTTGGTCATCTATTAATTGCAATATTTTCCTTGATTCTTTCTCCTTTCTCAATTTGTATGCTAATCATCTACCTGGTTTGTTTGCGTCTTCAAAGTAGTTCTGTTTAGCACCTCTAATTTTCTGTGCTAATTCTTCTTTTTCTATTTGACCCATTTTGTATTTAATTATATCTATTTTTAGCTTGATGTCATTTTTCTGTGGCATTTTCTGTAGCTCTTTTTCAAGTCTTTTATGCTCATCCTCTAGGGCCTTAGCGGCTAGCCTTTTCATAGTATTCCTTTTCCTTGTATAGTCATTTTTCGGATTTATTCTTGAACATTCTTGCTATTCTTGTCGGGGGAAAATACCACCTGTAAAACATCTCATACAAATTTTCTTTATATGCTGTTGACATTGTCATTTTATAATTTTGAGACCACAATTTTTGCCATTTCTCTAAATCAATCCCATATCCAAAATTCTTCCCCCAAGCAATCAGAGTTTCTTTAACTTGTTCTTCTTCTAATAAATATCCATACAATTTTTTAATCACCTTTTCATCAGTACCTGTCATTTGCTAGACCAATACTCGAATACAGCTCATCAGTCTGGAACCCACATTACGTATCTGATACTAACATAGTTGAGAAAGTCCAGAAATATTTCACAAGAAGAGGTCTTCACTCTACTCGTTGCAGAATACCTTATGCCACCAGACTCGAAATTGTCTATGGTGTTGAATAGCTTTACATCGTCAGCTAAGAGGATGCAGTTGCTCTTAATATGATCACAGAGGTCATTTATGTAGAGTATGAAGAGAGTTGGTCCTAGAACACTGCCTTGGGGGACACCACTGTTGACAGGTACAGAATTTGATAGGACACTCCCAATTTGTTGTCTGTTTGACAGGAGTGCTTCTATCCAGTTATGCAGGTGTCCAGAGATACCATAAGATTTTAGTTTTAGGAGTAGTTTGTTGTGTACCATGAATCAAAGGCTTTACAGAAGTCTATGTAGATTGTGTCTATTGCTTTGCCCTGATCGAATTGTGTAGTCCATATGTTTTTGCAATGTAAGAGTTGAAGATTGCAAGATAGTTTTTTTTTTTTTTTCTGAAACCAAATTGTTTATTAGAGAGTAGGTTGTTTGTCTCTAAGTGGAGGATAATGGATTGGTTAATAATTGATTCCATGACTTTACAGGTGACGCAGCATAAAGAGATTGGTCTGTAATTTTCAACTATGCTGAGGTCTCCCTTTTTGAAGATGGGGATGACCGTGGCTTGTGACCATAGTTTTGGCAAGGAGCTGGTCCTGAAAGATTTTTCAAAGATTATGCTTAGAGGTTCAGCTATGGCAGTGGATAGCTTTTTTAAGAAGTAGGCACATATTCCATCCAGTCCAATAGATAGAGATGGTTTTAGATTGCATAGTGCTTTTTCAACATTGTCTTTTGTAAAATCGATATGTATTCAATCATTGTAGTTGTCTGTGGTTAGACTAGGAAATATTGAGTATGATCCATTGCTGCTTACAAATACTGAGCCAAAGAATGTGTTAAAGAGATTGGCTTTAATGGTGTCATCATTGCAGTCTTTACCATTAGGTCCTTTCAGGGGTGGGATGGACCTTGAGTCTTTTAGTTTGTTGTTTACAAAATTGTAGAATTGGTTCACTGTCACATTTAATGACAATTTGAAAGAATCAGGTGTATCTTCTGTCAGAAAAAATAGCTTAGAGTGAGGCCAAAAAAACCCAATATAGTTGTTTCATTTTTACTAAGCAGCTTATCAAAGCAAAGCACCTATATTAAATTTTGTATGGCCTTATAATGTACCTCTCTCTAGTAGTCTAATGGAACTTCAGGAGATAACTATCTTTCTTCTCAGGGACTGTGTTAATATTCTTTTAGTGAGCACCATATGACTAGCTATTAGGCATCCCCACAAAACCATTATACTTAATATTATATTTGTAAGCTCAGCTGGATATTGGCATTGATTGTTCATTTGTTTGGCAAGCTAAATGAAATAGGCAATCAAATCATGCAATTATACTTTATGATGGCCAGCATATAATATTGACTTCTGTAGTGGAAAAAAGTACTCTTAAGGGATAATTCAAGGTCTTAATTAATATTTTAATTCCTTTTACTGACAGGAAATCCCAAAGATAAACAAAAGCATTTAGACTAAATGAAACATGAAGTTCTGCAATGGCCAAAGAACAAATATGCTTTTGAAAAATATTCCTTAAAATTAAGGGGTTCATTAGATTTTGATAAATCTCAAATTGAGTTTTTGAGAGCTTTAAAAAATGTTCACATACATTTAGGACCTCCAGAGCAGTCTTTATCAATCTCAACAACTTTAATATATGTAGACATTTTCCCATGCTAGCTGGGGAATTCTGCAATTGAAGTCCGAATATCTTGAAGTTGCTAAGATTGAGTAACACTTGTCTAGTGATATCTAAAAAGATGTCAACAGCATGTACACATACTTTCCTTTGATAATGAGACTAATAGGTGAAAAGTAAAAGAAAAGAGGTTCATGCTGAATGTTAGGAGGAATTTCAATAGCAAATTTCATTAAAAAGAGCAATAGTTTGGCTAGACTAGAAAAATTATGGAACTTCATCTATTGCAGACCCCTATCTGGAGAATTATGGCGAATGAATTCTATACATTTTAAAGTTATTGAATTACAAAACAGTGCTATAGAGCAAGCTAAGTTCAAATCAGAATCCATCATTATTGATTTATTGATTTATTCAATAATGTCTAGAGATACATGCTTCAAGAACTGTACAACATTCCCGAAACTATATTATTTTGAAAACTCTAGCGTGGGAAAAGAAGTGATTTTTTTTTAGAAATATCAGTGTAGAGTCTGTTTATAATTAATTACTTGAACAGGGGTTTCCAGTCATTTTGGAGGAGGATTTTTGATGTCAAAGTATTCTTGTAGCATTTAGTACTGTTTTATAATCCATTTTCACAAGACCAAGTAAGATAAGAATGTTATTGTACAACATTAGCACTGTTTAAAATAGTATATATGTTATTCTGTTTTTACTTTTGTTTTATGGTAAGTGGAATGCCAGGACAATTACACTGTATTCAATATATTCATATGTAAACAATAAAAATATATCTTTAAAAAAAAGATATATTTGAAGGAAATTATATGTAACTTGCTTAATCCTAGAGGGACAGCTGGGGCTACAATTATGCATTTGAAGCTCCATGCCTTTTTATATCCATGATGCATATAAAATAGGTGGAGTTTCAATTTCACAGGAACAGCCAACATCTTGGCTCTCTTTTAAATCTGCCCCTTGGATGCCCTTGTGCTAGGTATTTAAATCTTTTGGCCTTAAAGATTCAGTACCGAGGCATCTATATAGTATGTAGAAAATTGCTTCCTTCATATCATTCACCAGTTCCTCTGCTACTGCAATTCCTGATATTATGGTGTCACCTAAACTGAAATAAGTGACAAAAGGATTGTTCTAGTCCTACTTTCGTTCTATATATAGATTGTTAGGTGTAAAGGAACATCTCTGTAGAAATAGCATTTCTCTGTGAAATCCTGAACCAACACCAAATAAACACGAAGAAGAATAAACCGTATCTTGATTGTGCTAGCGATTTTGGAATATCATATCTATGTAACTGATATGTGTTTTTTTTTTTAGTGTTGCAATTGTTATCCTCTCTGAGAAGAACTCAAATTCAATTTCAAAACAATGTAGAAATGCTAGCATACGAATAGGTCACAAAGTAATGGATCTAATCATCTTTTTAGTGCATTTCCAGTGTAAGAAGCTAGAGTAGGTAGCTGGAGATCTGCACTTCAAATGCTAAAATACAATCTAGCATACCTGTTAAAAGGAAAACTTTTCTAAAAAGAGAGATAAGTTTACCAGGAAGGACATGAAATTTGCAACTATTGACTGGATTTTTTTAAAAAAGAACTATGCCTAAATTATAACGTGAGTCCATCTAGTTTTTACTTACAGCAGTAGAAGGCAAAGTTTGAAAAATCCAGTACTTAACTCCAGGGGTGGGATTCAAATGTTTTAACAACCGATTCTGTAGGCATGGCTAGGTGGATGTGGCTAGGTGACCATGTGACTTCTTTTTCTTTTTCTTTTTCTTTTTTTTTGCAGCACTCTCTCCCATTTTGGGGGGCCTTCTGGGCATCAGGAAAGCCTCCTGGGGGCATTTTTGCTTCCAGAAGGCTTCCCTGGGGCTCAAGAAGGAAAAAAAATAGAGCCAGGGGGGTGCACAGCACTCACCACATTCTGTTTGGGGGCCTTCTGGGCCTCAGGGAAGCCTCCTGGGTGAAGCAGTAAGACAGCAAGGGGAATCCTGGCACAGATGATCATAGGAACAGCTGATCATTGGGAGGGGAAAAAAGAAATACCTTAAGGAGTGACTGGGTAGGGAAGAATGCATTCAGCGATGTTGGGCATACACACATTGTTGTGAATGCTCAATAAGGAGTGACTGGAGATGGGTGGGGCCAGCCAAGGGCATGATTTGCCAACTGCACAGAATCACAACAACCAGTTCTAAAGAACCGGTCTGATCCGGTAGAATCCCAATCCTGCTTAACTCTACTTTCCAACTTTTTGAAGGGCCATGTGATGGTATTATGCTATTACAGAAAGGAGCAGAGCCTTAACAAGCAAAGATTCCCTTTGCTATAAAAATACCCAAATCATATGTTTACTTCAGTTTTGGAGTGTTGATGGAATAAAGGAACAAATGAGTTAGTTTGCAACTCAGACATTTCCCATTCCATTGTTATCCAACCCTCCACCTTGTGTCAACAGAATGAACCAAATTTAGCCTCCATGTGGCAATGGATTTGTGGCTGGTTTAAATATAAGAATGGGACAAAGAACCTTTTATTTGCTGTCTTCATAATTTGAGCGATAGAGCAAAAATCATATTATTGACATTTGACTATTTTACCATTTAAATTTACTAATGCAATCTTAAATTGCAAAATAATGTAGCATACATAAATTCAGACTGTGTGAATGTGTATTGTGACAGACCAACAGTTTTTGTTTTCTTCAAATACGTCTGATTCACATGATAAAAGATAATTTGTGGATCAAAGCACAGAGATTGGGGTTTTGGTATATTCATTTGTCTTTGTAATCATCTATGGATTTTTGAACCACAAGGATCAGATATATATTGAAGAGTAACTAATGGCAATCAGTCCCTGGGATCTCTGCCAATGTATTATCCCAGCACTATGTTGTCTCAGTGAGTTGATTGAGTTGTGGGATTAACCATGAAACAGTAAAACCACTAAAAACAAAGCTTTATTGAAGCCTTGCAAATTCTTCTACCTTACCATTGTTTTCCAATAGTGCAGCACAGCCTGTTATGAGAGTAAATCTATACTTTTTGGACAATGATTTAATATGCTTCACTTTTAAATTTAAAAAGCTATCTTATTTTTTGGAGGAAGAAAAAAAATGTAAATTATGTTTGAATGGTTCAAACTTCCCATATATCATGCATAACAACAGGATGTAATTATATCTGAAGGTCCTGTAAAGGCTTACCTGCCTATTTTAATAATTTTTCAAAAAAACCAAACCAGGTTGTTCACAACAGTTTTTGTTTTAATTAAAATATATTGGACATTGCAAGTTACATGTGACAATAGCTATATTTGAGCCATACAGCTGCCCGAACAATTACAGATAATCCTTGATTAACTATCATTTATTGAGCAACCATTCAAAATTATAGCAGCACTGAATGAATGTCACCCATCCCCAAAATTAGAACTGTTCTAGTGCCCCTGCAATCACATGATAAAATTGGATTGTTTACAATCATAGGGGCATTTCAACTTTCCTCATCTATTCTCCTCCCCAAACTCTGGCCTTTTGGTCACCTTGTAGAGTCTCATTCCTCAGCAGCAGTGGAAGCATCCTTGGCACTGGGGCTGAAGGAGCAGCCTTCCAAATACTTGCAATAAAGTCACACTCATCTTCAGAAAAATATTTACAGTATTTGTGCACTGCTTCGGAAAGCTCAAAGCATGGAGAAAAGAGTTTTTGTAATTTGGAGAATGATGCATGCGGTTTCAGGAAGAGGGCCAACTACTTTGCATATGACCTGGTCAGGCACACCTCATCAACAGTGTGATGAAGAAGATGAAGAAGATCAGCTGGGTGTGGCAGAGTACAGGGTGGTGGGGATGGTGCAGGCTTTATGTTATGGTGTCTGTCTATGGCACAAGGCTCCTCAGTATTGGGGATGCCGACAGTGTTACTGGGACTAAAGTGAAGGAGGTGCTTAAAACTTCCGAAGGCCCCAGGCCTGTATTTCACCCAGTGGTCAGTGCTGCCACTACAACTTAGAAGTGCTGATGTGCAGGCCAGCCAAAAGATAGAGATGCTGGGAGGGGGGCAGATAGCCAGGTAGGGGAGTCAAAGAGGAGTCAATCCTTTATCTTACTGAGGCTTGAAACTGGGAGGGATGAAGCCAAGAATGATGGATTGAGTAGGTGTTATGTACCTAATGACCAGTGGGATTTAGTTGATGGCAATGGGGAACTACCAGGATTTCCATTGCTATGCGATGCAACAACATGTCATCATGCTTTACAATTGCACCACTTATTGATGGAAATTCCTTTCCCAATTACCATCATTTCCTGAGAAGTATTTATCTTACTAACTTTAGTACTACTGTTATGATTATTTCCAGGCTGAGAAATCTTAAAATTTTGCCTACTAATTTTGTAATGACTTACTAGTGTGGTCATATATACCATTTCACCTGTAAGAATTCCACCATCCCATCATACCAAATAATCTCTGTCATGAAGATATAGCTCAGGACATCTTTGTGCTCAAGGTAGCAATTCTAAATGGCAGAACAACAAGTGACAATTTGCTGCCTTCTGAAAAGCATTGACATTGTGTTGCCTGTGGCAACTGCTGTGCTCTGGCCATACTCCTGCATAATGCCTAACATGAACATCAGAGCATAGCTAATGAGATTAGATCAAGGATTTATCCAGTTCAGCACTTTGTTACCCACAGTGGCCTGCTTGCTGCTTTTAGGAATCCCACTGGCTTGACATGAAAGCAATTGGGGCTTTATCAATTTGTCTAATCCTCCTTTAAAATGTTCTCAACCCATTACTACAATTTGTAGAGCGAAATTCCATCAGTTAATTATTTGGCCTGTGAAAAGTCATGCCACTTTGCTTCATGAAGCTAGCTTGATGGTGATTTCTGATATTTCCTTGGAGGCACTGCCTTGATGTGGAAAAATGAGGTGTACTATCTCAGTGCTTCCAAATGAAAACACAGACGCATACTATGTATATTCTCAGGTCTCAGGAAATTCTATGGTCAGAAAAGCAGAAAAAGATTGTAGATTAAAATAAACTTAAGATTGCCTAGTCATTCTGCATGCCATCAAACTAGTGTGACATTTTGCAAACAATGGGAGAATTTGTAATGATAGTAAAAGAAAAAAACATAGAATATGTATCCATATCTTCATTTACTGACTTTCCTATAGAAAATTTTAGGAAGCATAACTAAACCTGAAATCTTCTCTGCTGGGATTTTGGATTGGCCTGCCCAACAGCTAAACCCAACAGGACCATTGTAAATGTTAAATGTTATAGGCAGATGAATTATTGGTACCTCATGCTTTTATCTAATTAGTTGATTGATATACTTGCACATCTCACACAAGTTACCCTGGGAAGTTAGCAAAGATTAAAATACAGAAAACCATCTCATACAACACCTTCCCCTGGTGCCCAATGATAAACAATAATCCCACTTATCCATAACAACAGAGTTCATCTGCCCATTTTACCAAGTGCCTAGGCAGGGGTTGCCAATCTTTTGGACCTCAGGGACTATCAAACTCATAATTTTAAATCCTGTGGACCAGAAACCCTGGGAAAACCCCCAAAAAGTCTGCAGGAAAATTCCCCACCCTGTTTTCTTACTGATTGATCATTCTTTATTTGGGATCGCAGAATACAGTCTCCGGCTCCATTCTCAGGGGGAGAGAGAGAAAGAGAGAGACTTCTGGCTTCATGCAAGGAAAGCAGCAGAAGCAGCAGAAGTCTTTCTTTCTTTCTCCCAAACTCCACCAGAAATGAGTCTTTGTGAGACTTGTCATGCCTGCCCAGCCTCTTGGAGCAGGAGGCCTTGCAGGGTTCCAAAGACTCATTTTTGGTGGAGTTTGGGGAAGAGAAAGAAAGACTTTTTCTGTTTTCCTTGTGTGCATCCAAAAGAAGAAGAAAAAAGAAGTGAAAAGAAGCAGCTCGGTGGCCAGACCAAGTGCATGGGGCAAGTAGGGCAAGTTCCCCCCTCTGCCCTTTCCCCCCTCCCCTCACTACCTCATGTTGTTCACAATGCAAGCGATGCAAGTCTTGTGTTCCCATGGGCCATGTGGGCAGCACATCCTTGTGTTCCTGTGCAGCCTGGATTAATTGCTTTGGGGGGTGCTTTGGGAGTGACATTTCTCTGTGGACTACCAAAATTTTCTCGTGGACAACTGGCCTAGGGTACAGCTAGGTCTTAAATACCTAATGAAAGACTAACAAGGCTGGGGCCATCAAAATCTCTGGGGATGCGCTGCCATTTAGAAGGTCTGATGATATCAACAAGATGGTATTGTTTAATAAAAGAGACTCTGAACATGTCTTCTCTATTAGGTTTGGTTGGCCAAGTTCATCTTGCCAGGGTTGAAGTAACCAGACCTTCAAGGTCTTGAGGCCCAGGGGAAAGATTTCATTCATTCAATTCATATTTATTTATTTATTTATTTATTTTTTATTACTTTTACAATAATTATCTAGAGTCACCTGTGGACAAGATGGGTGACACATAAATCCAAGAAATAAATAAGTTGAAATCTGACAAAATGGAGATAAACCCTCACAAAGATTTTAAAAAAATGCATGCATTGTTTCCGCCCCCCCTAAAAAAATATGGGGGGATATTGAAAGAATGGAAAAGACTTTATAACACTGCTTGGTTGATGAAGGAGGAGATGTGCAATAGAGTAACATTAGCATACTGGTGAAACTGCATACCATGCTGATGGATGATCTTGCCCAGTGGCTTCATGTCAATAAACTTCAATAAACTTCAACTGAGTGTGCAGTGATGGTCATGCATCTGTATCAGAGGTGGTATTCAGCAGGTTCTGACCAGTTCTGGAGAACTGGTAGTGGAAACTTTGAGTAGTTCGGAGAACCAGCAAATACCACTTCTGACTGGAGATTTTACAGTATCCTTCTCTTGCCATGCCCACCAAGCCATGCCCACAGAACCAGTAGTAAAATAAATTTGAATCCCACCACTGCTCTGTATGCCCATATAACATTTCTGCTGCACTAGATGCCAGTTTGCTTCAAGGCCTGTTTCAAGGAACCAGTTGTTACAAATAAAGTTCTTCATGACATAGTGCCTGGCTTCTTGAGGCATTGCCTGTTTCTGTCAGCATTCCAGAGATTATCCATTCCAGCCAGTAACTCCAAGACAACCATAATCTCAAAGTGCTTTTATTAGAATAGAGCTTGGTACTTCTGTGGAATTCTGAAACTAAAGTTTCCCCCCAGACTTCCCACAAGGACCCAACCCACAACCCATCCCCTTTTTCTCACATCATACATCACGTGAACCAATCTTCCTTCAGCCCCAATTCTTGCTGTGCCATTCACAATGACCTTGAATACTACAGAATCTATGTTGTTTACTGAGAGCTACTCAAACAACATCAGCCCCCTCCAATCCAATAGCTGTGTGGCAGCTTTTAATAATGATTGACAGTCTCCTCAATGTACTTATCAGGAATCAGGAAATGGGTCTTCTCTGCAACAGCATCCACTGTCTGGAATGAGATCCCTGAGATATGGATGGTCCCATTATGGTAGAGTTTTGAAGTGGCCTCTAGATCTGGATCTACATCTGCCTTTGATGAAGATGAGAACGCCCCGTTATATTGTGTGGGTTTGTTTCTTTTTCATTCTGTCCCATTTTTGTCTTATTTTTCATTTTTTGTTATTTTTATTGTTTTTTATTTGTGAGTATACAGAGTAGCTGAGAGTCAGGAGGAATGATGTAATGATTGATGATGATGATGATGATGATGATAATGATGATGATTACACTGTGTATAATCCCAAAATATCTGAAGTACCATTGAATACCATTGGCATTGACAAAATCATTATCCGTCAATTGCAAAAGGCAGCTTTTGGAACAGATTGCATCCTGCTACAATACCTTTCATACCATTAAACATCCACACCTGCCTTTCTCAGATCTTTGGGAAGGACTCAATAGGTGGGTAAAAACAGCAAATGAAGTCTAAACATTTGGCTGACTGTATGACCAATGTATAGAGTTGTGACTATTGCTAAGCTGCACTGAAATTCTAAATAGTTTGAATTTATTTTCTGCTACAAGGACATTTTAACAAAATACTATACTGGGCTTTTTAATATACATTTTCCATGTAATCTGAAGTTAAAAAAAAAAGATTTCTGTCATGAATGATTCATTACATAGGCAAGTCTTTGTTTGTTTGTTGGAAATGAAAAATGAATTCTCTAGATGAAATAAAGTAGATACTTTTTCTTTTGGTATCTTTGAATTGTTTATTATTCACAAGACAATGTTCGATGTTAATGTTAGTTAGAATGAGACTGTAATGTTAATGTTAGTTAGAATGAGACTGTAGAGTATATATACAAATGTGGGGTTTAATGTGTGATATATAAAATATATCTGTATCTTTAAGGCACATCAATAAAACTGAAATCTCATAACATATTTATGTGCATTACAAACTTCAGCCTCTGAACTTCTGTCACTTCACATTTCTCAGTGATCAATGACCTACCTCTGATATGTAGCAAGAGAGCTTCCTTTGACAATTATTTTTTTAATATAAAAAAATCAGGCTAAACATTTGAAAAGCATATTTGTGATGAAGCCTAGTATAACTTACAGAGGAATTTGTCTTCCATCAACTCAAAAATGTCTCCAGTTGTAAATAAAATTAAAAAATGTGACTTACAATGACTGTGTTCATCCACTGTCAATATCCAAAATATTTTTCATTTTCTTTAGATAGAAATTAATTCAATCATAATTCAGTTATACTATATCCATCCCACTATGGGAGAATACATTGCACACCACAATTTTAGAATGTAATAATAAGAAATATTTTCAAATGTTAAAGTTTGGTCTAGTGTTTAAAGCACCAGGCTAGAAAGTGAGAGACTGTGAGTTCCAATCCCCCTTAGCCATGAAAGCCAGCTGGGTGGCTTTGCACCAGTCAGTCTCTCTTAGCCAACTCACCTCATAGGGTTGTTGCTGTGAGAAAAAATAGCAGGAAGAAGGTGTGTTTGGAAACATTTACTACCTTGAATTATTTGTAAAAATAATAAAAGCAGGATACAAATAAATAAATTACAAAAGCCTTCTGAGTAATGTGAAGAAAACTACATTGATACTGGAAATGAAGATATTTGGGTGAAAGACTTAGGGAAATTCATATCAATTTGAATCAAGTATTTGTAAAGTTGCAGATAGTTCTATTCTATTCATTCATTTCTATCAAATTCTAAAACAAATGTTATTTTAAAAGAAATTCCAGAAAACAATCATTCTATTGTATTGATATTTAAAATATGCATATCTTTTTATGTGGTTTATATAATTGCGCCAAGAAAGATATAACACTTAAACAACCTTTAGTATGGGTTTTTTTCAGCATCTTGCTTTATTATATAACTGTTTTAATGCAATTTTGCCCTAGCACTCTTTTAAAAATTCAACTTTCCCAAATAAATTTATGCAGTATTACTGAGCGTTCATTTATGAACCTCTTCAATCAAGAACAATGGATGACAGTAGAAATCATTCATTATCCTACTTCAGAAGTTGTTTGAGTGGATTTCAGAGCTTTGATGGATATTTTTGGATAAAATGCATATTATAATAAAATATTATTCACTGGTAGTTCAATAGTCACATTTAAAGAAAAGTTGCTTCAAGAAGAACTAACTAAGAATGAAGTATAAGCTTTATTTTTTTTTAAAAAAAGAAGTCTTTTTTAGTACCTTTTTTAAAATTTACATACTGTGAGAGAAGAAAGAACATACCAACACTTCTAGACAGATGTTATATACCGTATTTGCCGGCGTATAAGACGACCCGGCGTATAAGACGACCCCCACCACCACCGGAAACGCCTCCAGAAATCCCTGGGGCTGCAGCGGCAGGGCAGAGTGCCAGGGGCCGTGGGAAGAGCAGTAAGGCTGCAGCCTCGGGCGGAGCGAGGCGAGCGGGATGAAGCGGAAGCGACGCAGGGGATCCAGGAAGCCAGAGGCGCCTTCGCTGCGTCCAACAAGCATCCGAAAGCCGGCAGTGGATATACCGCGTATAAGACGACCCCCCACTTGGAGGCATGTTTTTGGGGCAAAAAAGTCGTCTTATACGCCGGCAAATACGGTATGTGGGCCAAATTAACACAGGATTAGATGTTTCTATTTTTTTTTCTTTTCACCAGGAATCTTCTGAAAGGCACATTTGGGACAGATTCAAACCTAAACTAAGCTAATGTGGTATAATGCTTAAGATGTTGCATCAGGAAAAGACACGTCCAGATTTGTCAGTCTTCAGCATGGAAGCTAAGAGGGTAGCCACAATATTTCAGCCCAAACACAGTCTTTTGTTATAGAGAAAAGAAGGAAGAAATGCTATATAGCTCACCTTTAACTCCTGGAGAAATGAGACAGGCTATAAATCTAACAAATAATACAACTAGTATGAAAAGTTGGACGGAAGAGGTTAAATATTCTCATAACTTGCCTGTCTTGAAATGGATTTCTCATATATTTTGTCATGATGACTTTTCTCAGAGGTCACGATGTAGGCAAAAAATATTTATGCACATGAAAGACTTGTTCCTAACTGCAAAAGCTATCTGGTTTGAGGATTATTTGCAGCTTCCAGGTCAGTATTTTTAAAGCCAAATTTCAAATTTGTCATAACAAGCTCAACAGTTTGTAATTACACTTCCCTCAAAGTTTTCTTTTTCACATTAATTCTTTCCATCCTGTTCAACCTGCAGAAGAGATAAACATCAGACATGGATAAATTTGGTACAATGAACAAGAATGACAGAAGGAATGAATGGCAAATCAATTTGATTTCTTTGTATTGGAAATGTCAAAACTCTGGAAATATGATTCTGCCAAATGACACCCTAATAATTGTTTCTGCCAGTGGCATGATGTATTGGTGCCAATGCTGCCAAAAATGGAGATCCATAAGTAAAAGTCATCTGATGTAGTGATCAAAGCCTTGGCCTACAACTTGAGATTACTAATGAAAGTAATTTCAACAACAAACTCAGCAAAAGCAAAAGTTTACTTAACTTTTACATGGTTTCTTTTATTATAGTTTTGAGTATATGGTACATGAAAAATGTTTACAATCTGCTCCAGTGTTGTGTTGTGTATGTTACATTTGTTATGCAAGAATACAAATGTATTATTAGAATTATGTGTTATGAATAAAAAACCATGGAAAACATCAATTCAGATTGATTCAAATGCATGCACAGCTAAGTAGTGAAGAATTAAGGACAATAGTCTTTCTAAAAAAACAAATTGTCCTTTTAAGCTATCTTCTTTCCAAGCAAACACTTCATTATTGTAATCTCTGTAAAAGAACTACTTATTTTCAATACTGTATTGATGAAAGGCTACTGTAAGCATGTACCATATGAGAAGTCAACACATAACTCTTAAAATCCAATAGTAGAAAAAATAATATTGATGGATGTATTTCTTTAAGGAAAAGCTAATTTGAAGTGCACCAACCAAGCTATTCAATTCGCTTAGTGTGAAAGAAGTAGTCTTAATGGGGATGTAATTTTTATAACATGCTTTGCTAATAAAATGAAATGGTTTATTTAACACAGTTAACTAGTAAATATAAAGATTAGGATTTAATGAAGCCTTGTAATTACATGGACATTTTTTGCTTTGTGTTTTCTTTTTGAACTACTTTGAGTCCTGCTTAAATTTTGAATCATATTAGAGGTATGCAAAACATTCTGAGTCATAAAGCATTTCATGCATATTGAGGTAATTATATGTGGTTCTGGGGCTTTTTGATAGATTCTTGATATGACTGTTCCAAGTAGAAGTGGTTCAAGCATTCCATTCTGTTTAGCTACTGTGATTATACATTTTCTTGCCTTTTGCAGTTGGGATGTGTTTTGAAATAACATGTACCAGTACAACAGGAGGGACTGGTCATGCCCCTCCTGCTATTCATTTATTCAACAGACTGTAATTTGTGTGAAAGAAGGAAACATTTAAGGAAGTTGTAACACCCTGGGGAAGTCATTCTGGACCTAATTGCATTGTAGATTAACTGGAGCATGAATTACAGAGGAAGAAATTGCTGTTGTGGAACATGGGACTATGGGACTCGGCACTGAACTGTTGCTTATGCTGAGTGTTGGTAACAAGAGGTAAACATCTGATTGCTACTTTGTTCTGAGGCAACCTCTACAGTCTGATTCTATTATAATAGTTTTTCCTTCTTTTTAAAATTTAGGATCAGTTAGGTACATACCTCAATCTCTATAATTGTATAAAAGCCCTATAAAGAAATAATGGTTAGGAAAGCTAGGCCATAACATGGCAAGGCTAAGGAAGAGCAGTGCCATGTTTCCTGCTCAAGAGAGATGAAAGACAACTGCTGAAAGAAAAGTTAATGTCATGTCTCCTCATCTTGGGGCACCAGTTAGTATTTTGCTAAATAAGATTGTAGCTGGAGAAGATAATGGTGTTGATGCTACAGCCCATTCCCATCCAGTAACAGCTCAGAACTGAATGAGAGAAAAAACTAAATTTAAATCTAATCCAGAATTTACGAGATAGCAGTGATTCAGGCATGCAAGCAGCCCACCTCAACTATCCATGTGATTATGATTCAGGCCAGAAGGTAAGATAATCTTGTGCTTGAAGCCCTATGCTGTCGAAAGCTACCCAGACACTATAATCATTCTTTCTCTGGAAGTCAGTACTTTCACAGGAAGACAAGAACTCCTCTTGAGTAAATAAGCTGCTTCAGTGCAGATATACGCAATGGCAGTGACAATGAAGAGAGGCTTCTATAAAAGCTAATATTCTGGTTCTCTGTGTATGCCCTAAGGTTTAAATTCTGAAAATGCCTGAACTTCTTGATTTGACTCATTTGCTGCTGTTTTTTCTGCTCCTTTAGCATTTCAAGTGTAAAAAGACCTGTTTTGTAAAACAGGGATATATGCATGACTCATGAATTCTTTTTTTCTGTGAGCTACTGAATCTAACTAAAGATGTAAATATAATTACATTTAAGATGTAAAGGTTGGCTGCCAGACAGGGAAGTACTTTTTATTGTCCCAATGTGTCAGATAAACCTATGACTTCTGTCCTCTGTTTTCTTGAATACAGTTTGCTACAAATCAAGGCCTTGCAAATAAACCAAGATCATATAGGAACATTTGTAACCCAAACATCTGTAAATTGTACCTGCATTCAGAGATAAGATTATGATACATACTTCCTACATTTTTCCAAGAGCCTTTGCTTATAACCTGTTTCTGTTGTTGTTAATTTATTTCATTCAATCTAACTGCTATGCTAGTTTTTAATTTATTGTTCGTTAACAAACCATCCAGAAGTACAATTTCTATGCTTCAGTCTATAATTCATGCTGCCATCTTAGGGATTCACCATTTAATTTCCATTTCATTTTTCAGTATGCTTTTATAAAAAAAACTAAGGGGGGAAGATATTCTACATAATATAATTTTTATCAATTACTGCCTACTACTCAAAGTATGATTTGAACTGGGTATTAAATCATTTGTAAAGTTTTAGATTTTGACATTTTTGATCAACAAGGTCAATGATCAAGAACATTAAGAGTTGCAGTTCAATAATATCTTGGAATTTCACAACTGTCTCACCAAAATTTGAAAACGGGATTATTTCTTTTGTGTACATAAATTACATTATAAGTGTTGAAATCTTCAGGAGAGAAAACTAAAGGAGAATTGGAAAGTTGGCAATACTTTTTCTTACTCAAGAAAAGGAGAAAATTATCTTTCTCTGAGATAAGTTCTAGGACCATCTCTGAAATTGTCAAAGAAAGAATCCTTTGCTTCCAAAACTGTAGCATCCCAGCAGGGAATACATTTTCCATGAATCACATATAGTCTTCCAGGACCACACTGTTAGCATTTGTTAGCAAACTGCCAAATTTCAGCGTAAATTTTTTTTGATAATTTCCTGTCAAAAACAAAGCAAAAAAGGCCTCTTTTTCATAGAAGAGACAAGAAGAGAAGAGAAGAGAAGAGAAGAGAAGAGAAGAAAAGAAAAGAAAAGAAAAGAAAAGAAAAGAAAAGAAAAGAAAAGAAAAGAGAAGAGAAGAGAATGTGATTGAACACACAAGGAATTGGTGCATATGCTGTCAGTGTGCATAAAAAATATATTCATCAAGAAACATAGCTATATAATGTCTTCAAATCAATAATTGTGTCAAACATTTCCCATTACTTAATTTTGGAGACAAAGATTCAATTTTATATACAGTATATACATAAATATAAAAAATAGGATTAGCATAAAAACTATTTGGAAAATTAGAAAAATAACTTTTTATTACCCTTTAACTTTTTCAATTGCTCAATCACATAAATCATAAGCAAAAGGATGGTTAGAATGTTGATTTTAGAAAGTTGCAAATGGACTTAGGGTCCAGGTGTATTTGAAATAAGATTTGGGATTAATTATAAGAATTATTTCAGTGTGCAAATACTGTTGTTTTGAATTCTTTAAAAATGATACTGGAACTTTGAAGATTGAATTCCAAAAGGAACCAGAAAAAACTAAAGGTTATAATTATTATTTAAATCAGAAATAGAGAAAAATACTTTAATATATTGAAGGATATTTTTGAGTAATGGACCCAAAAGACAATTTTAAGAGTCTGTCATTACAAATAGGCTGTGTTTAAAAGACATTATAGAAGAGGAATACACTCTGCAGAACAAGACTGAAATTGATTTGAAAGTGGATTTAAAATGACAGGTTACCAGAATGATATGGAAAAAGATGTTATATTGAATATACAAATGAAAGTGGCTGATGTCTCATAAATAAAAAGAACTTACAAATAATAAAGCAGAAGAGTGACTTAAATAACTTTCCTATACTTGATTTACAAAGGAGACCTGTTAATGTTATAAAATATTTTTTCAGAAGGAACAAAAAATAAATAAATAAAAGGGAATCAATTTATAGGATATTATTTGATGGGATTAAAGACCAAGATTGTTAAAAATAAAAGGAAAGAATATAAAATTGATTTATTTTATTAACCTTAAATTAGATGTGTTGTTATTTCTGATAACCCTTAATGGACTTTAAAGGAGAATATTTGTAGCTCAGGTCCTTGGTTCTCTCTGAGGTTAATTGTTTCTTGCACATGTTTCATAACCCAAACTGAGGAATGAAACATCTGCAAGAGAACAACATAGCTCAGAGAACACCAAGGACCTCCCATTAATGAAATTTTGCTGATCAGGACTGAATGACAAAACTTTAAGGATAAGAGAAAATATGAGAAGAAAAGGTTGTTATATTTTTTAAAGAAGGTGATAAGTTACTAAAATTATTTATGCCTATTCAGATAAAGAGGAAAGTAATGTCTTTATATATATTTTTTCTTTGTCATTACTGTACATGTAGTCATTGACTTATGATCATAACTGGGGCTAGCATTTTTGTCACTAAGTGATGCAGTTATAAATCGAGACCAGAAATTTAACTAACACAGAGTGGATTGTTAAGCAGAAGGAATCCCAGATTGCTGCCACAAAGTGGAAAGGCTCTGGGAGGGCTGTCACAGGTCAGATGTGAGTTGGAGCTGCTACAGTGTGGCAGCCTGACTGTCTTCGTTTTCTTTCAAGCTTGCTACCAGCTGCCATAGAAACAGAGGGAGAGAACAATTGGTATTTGGGAGGGGGAAATGTGAAGCTGGTGTGAAACTGAAATTGCTGAGAAGTGATGGGAGGCATGTACTCGGAGAGGCCGGCTTGGGTTGTTTAACATCTTCAAGGCCAACTGTCCTAATGGCATGCATGGAGGCAGAGTGGACCACTTGGACCAGAGACATTCCCAGAACATTTTCATGGCTGATGATTGGACTCTGGTTGCCTGAATATTGGTGGTTGGATGATCTCTAGGGTTATTTTCAATTTGTCTTTTTGTGCGTGTTTGCTTCAGACCTTGCCTGATTTTTGCTACAATCAGTTCTTTCCTGGTAAAAGTACCTTTTTGTCTAAATCTATAGAGTCTGCTCTTCTTTGGATCTCACGAGAATGGATATGTGAGAAAAAGAATGGCACATATGACAAACTACTGTTAAAACTAAACTCTTATGACATTTCCGGATCCCTTCATAAATGGATTACTGCGTTCCTGTCAAACAGGCAACAAATAGTAAAAAATAGGGAACGCTATATCAAACCCTGCTCCAGTTAAGAGCAGTGTCCCCCAAGGCAGCGTTCTAGGACCCACACTCTTTATACTCTATATAAATGACCTTTGTGATCACCTTATAAGCAACTATGTCCTCTTTGCAGATGACGTAAAACTATCAAACACCACCGACAATGCTACTCTCATTCAAAGCGACCTTGATTATGTGTCTGAATGGTCAAACATTTGGCAACTCCAAATCTTGACCAACAAATGCTCTGTCCTACACATTGGTAAAAAAAATAAGTACACCAAATACAAACTAGGAGGATATGACTTTGTTGATGACCCTCACTCTGTCAAGGAACTTGGAGTTCTCATATCAAATGACCTAAGCACCAGAGCTCACTGTAACAGCACTGTAAAAGGCATTAAGAGTTGTAAATCTAATCTTAGGAAGCTTCTCCTCTGGAAATATTGAATTGCTAACTAGAGCATACAAAACTTTTGCCAGACCAATACTCGAATACAGCTCATCAGTCTGGAATCTGCACTGCATATCAGACATTAATACAATTGAGCGAGTCCAGAAGTATTTCACGAGAGGAGTACTACACTCCTCTGCTCGCAACAGAATACCCTATACCACCAGGCTTGAGATTTGGGGCTTGGACAACCTTGAACTACGCTGCCTATGGTTAGACTTAAGCATAGCACACAAAATTATCTGCTACAATGTCCTACCAGTGAATGACTACTTCAGCTTCAACTACAACAATACAAGAGTACACAAACTCAATGTAAACCTCGATTGCACAAAATATGACTTCAGCAACAGAGTGGTCAATGCCTGGAATGCACTACCTGACTCTGTTGTTACATCCTCTAACCCCCACTCCTTTAACCTCAAACTAAACACTATTGACCTCACCCCATTCCAAAGAGGTCTGTAAGGGGCATGCATAAGTGCACCATCGTGCCTACCGTCCCTGTCCTATTGTCCCCATTTATTTGTACCTATTTCCTATATTCTTATTCACATTTATACTTATACCTATTATCTTGTAAGCGATTGACAAATCAAATAAATAAAATAAATAAATAGAATAAGGTCTTCTGAAGCAATGTGAGTATGGGGAAAGACCAGAAGTTTTCTGAAGTTTTTATCATGTACCACAAATTTTGATCACATGACTGTAGGATTATGCAACATATGGAGCTTAAAATATGGGATATAATATAGTAAGAATCCTGTGCAGGTTGTGGCTTTCTGAGAGTTGAAACACATACATCTTAAAATAGTCAAGGTTGAGAAACACTGTTATAGATTATAAATAATTCAAGGTGGGATGGGGACCATATCAATTTCTCTGGTGTATGAGCTTCATTAGGATAAAGGAGTGTTCCTGGGCCTCTTCCATTTGTTATTGGCTTACCAAATAATTGAATCATAGAATTGGAAGAGAACTCAAAAAACTTCTGGTTTAAATAAGGACAAGAATCCTCACAGTATCCCAGAGAAATGGCTGTCAACCTTTACTTGTAAACCTCCAGTGATGAAACATCCATGACTCAAGGAGGCAGGTTATTCAATTGGTTAATAGCCATCATGGTCAGAAAAGTTCTCCTTATTTCAGGTTAAGGTTTTTCTTTGTAAAACTTCAATCCATTATTTCTTATCCTAGCCTCAGTCGCCATGGAGAATAAATCCATGGCCTCTTTCCTGTAATAGCCCATCAAGTGTTGAAAGACTGCTATCATGTCTCTCTTGAGTGCTCTCTTCCTTAGAGTATAGACAGCTGGCTCCTTTAATCATTCTTTATAAGATTTAGCTTCCCAGCCATTTCTCTTTTTTGCTGCACTCTAACTCTTCAGCAACCTCCATATTCTGTGCTGATCCAAATAGGACATAATATTCCAGGAACCAATTAACTAATAGCACAAAGAGCAGAATTATCATTTGCAGTGATGCTAACACTACACCTCTTTTGATACAACCCATGACTGTAATAGCTCTTTGCTAGATACAGCACGTTGTTCATTCATACTCAATATATGATTTACAAGGATGCCCATATACTTCTCATAAGAACTACCATTGTGGAAATTGCATTGGGTAGAAAAAATTTACTCAATCGCAAAAAAAAAAAAACCCCATCCTTTTAAAGAGTCTTACAATTAAGATAATATAATCAGAGCTGACCTTCATTTCTTAGCAGTATTAAATTAATGTCACCTGAATAAAGACAAAGAAAAGAAATATGTAAATAAATTACTGCTGCATTTATCACACAAGTACAAACAATTTTTATAATTTATCACCTTCTCTTTAAACACAGTAATGATATATTATTATTATTATTATTATTATTATTATTATTATTATTATTATTATTATTATTATTATTATTATTATTATTATTATTATTATTATTTATTATATATCAACCTTATCTATAAAAAACATAAAACCTTGAATTCAGTCCTGGTGTAAAAATCCATTAAGTATTATCTATTACAGCACATATCTATTTTAACCTTGATCAAATAAATTAACTTTATATTCCTTCCCAATACATTTTAAAATCTTGGTTTTAATCCCTTTAAACAATTTCCCAGAATTGATTTTCTTGTTATGTTTAATAATTTTAACAGATCGCTTTTGTTAATCCAAGGTGGAAAATTACTTGTCATTCTTCTGATTTGTTATTTCTATGTCCTTTTTAATTATTAAGACATCAACTAGTTTCATTTGTATAATTTAAAATATATATGTAAACCCTTAAACTCATATTTAAACCTTTCTTTTTGCTAAGGATTAAAGGAAATTCATCCCATGAATGCTATAAAGCTTGATATTGTATTTGAAAAACAGTTGAAATATAATCCCCAAAATGATCAAGAAATTAGGGTTGGCCAAACTTTGTGACCATATTAGTAATATTATGACTCTGAACTTAGCTGAAAACCCATGATTTGCAATGGCTCAACTCACAAAGCAACTACAAAAACATTGGTTCCTACTGTCTGTTCATAAGAAGAAGCTATCGGAATTATACGCAGACAGTATCACAATCTCCTTCTCTTAGGAGATTTTACTGGCCAAAAATCCATCATCTGGTTATTAATCTCAGTCATAATGCCAACCCTGTTCCGTTAGGGATGTCTTATTCACCATGTCCCAGAAATTAGTCTTTTCTATGTGAATCTCCCTCTCCTGTCTATCTCTATAACCTCTGGAAAAGTTTAGGAACATTATCAATGTGGAGTATACAGTAAGTAATTTTCTATCCTTCCTATTGGTGCCTTTTAAACAAATTATAAGGCATATTATCTTATTGTTTAAAAAAACAATGGCTTTTAATTCCAGAAATTTGCATTCTGGTGGATTTTGTTTACACTTTTCTATATCTTTTCTCAAAGCTGAGGTAGTTGGAACATCCCAGATGTCTGAATATAATTGTTAGCACTGTTCTTTTTTAAAAATCCAAATATATTCTCACTCCAATATAGTAATATCAATAGCACTTAGAATGGAGAATAGAATAGAATAGTTTATTGGCCAAGTGTGTTTGGGCACACAAGGAATTTGTCTTGGTGTAAATACTGTCAGCATACATAAAAGAAAAGTTACATTTGTTAAGAATCAAGAATCATAACGTACAACACTTAATGACAGCCATACGGTACAATCAGCAATCAAATCATACTAGGAAACAGTCAATATAAATCGTAAGGATACAAGCAACAAAGTTACAGTCCTACAATCACAAGTGGAAGGGGATGGGTGATAAGGAGTGATGAGAAGATTAATAATAATAGTAGTGCAGACTTTGTAATAGTTGAACAGTGTTGAGGGAAGTATTTGTTTAGTAGAGTGATGGCTTTCGGGGAAAAACTGTTCTTGTGTGCAATTGTTCTGGTGTGCAGTGCTCTATAGCATCATTTTGAGGGAAAGAGTTGAAACATTTTATGTCCGAGATGTGACGGGTCTGTAAATATTTTCACAGCCCTCTTTTTGACTCATGTAGTATACAGGTCCTCAGTTGAAGGCAGGTGGGTAGTAATTGTTTTTTCTGCAGTCCTAATTATCCTCTGAAGTCTGTGTCTGTCCTGTTGGGTTGCAGAACCAAATGAGACAGTTATAGAGGTGCAGATGATAGACCCAATAATTCCTCTGTAGAACTGGATCAGCAGCTCCTTGGACAGTTTGAGCTTTCTGAGTTGGCGCAGAAAGAACATTCTTTGTTGTGCTTTTTTGATAATATTTTTGATTTTAGATGTCCATTTTAGGTCATGTGATATAGTAGAACCTAGAAATTTGAAGGTCTCTACTGTTGATACTGTGTTGTTTGGTATTGTAAGAGGTGGTAGTATGGGAGGGTTTCTTCTAAAGTCTATCACCATTTCTACGGTTTTGAGTGTGTTCAGTTCCAGATTGTTCCAGTTATACCACGAGGCAAGTTGTATAACCTCCTGTCTGTATGCAGATTCATTGTTGTCTCGAATGAGACCAATCACTGTTGTGTCATCAACAAACTTCAGTATTTTAACAGATGGATCGTTTGAGATGCAGTCATTGGTATATAGGGAGAAGAGAAGTGGAGAAAGCACACAGCCTTGGGAGACCCCTGTGCTGATTGTACAGGTATCGGATGTGATTCTGCCTAGCTTCATCTGCTGCTTCCTGCCTATTAGGAAGCTCATGATCCACTTACAATTGTGTTCAGGTACCGCTACCGTGTTTCTCATATAATAAGGCCGGGTCTTATTTTTTTTTGAGCTCCCAAAAAACAGCTAGACCGTCTTTTCAGGGGTGACTTAATTCCCCCCTTGCATCCTTGGGCAGGCAGGCAGCGATGGCTTGGATGTTGACCTCAGCGTTGGTGGGGCACTTTGTATCGGGAAACCTTCTGCTACCGTTGCTTTCCCTTCTCCCCATGCTGCCGCGGCATTTAGAGCAACGCTGTGGTGTTTGGCGCAGCCACGCAGTTGGCACAGCCATGCGGGGCCATCCAGAGCTCCTCCCTGCAACTGGAGCCCGGTGGAGACACTCGCCTGTCGCCGCCTTCCCGGGCATCATTCGAAGGCAAAGCCCATTCTTTTAAAAACGACGCCCTACTACCGGTACGACAAAGCCTGCCCTGCCCAAGAGGGCAGCCCAACCCTACATGGGGAGGCAAATCTCCCAGGGCCACAGCACAGGATCAGCCCATCCCAGGAGAAGCGCCCAGCCAACATCCCTGCCTGGCGATGGGCAGAGCGCAAAGAGCTTCGCCTGGGGTGCCCAGCACAGCTGACAGGTGGGCCCTCCTGCCCGGCAGTGGAGCTCTGGCCAAAGCAGCGAGCGCTTCCCTGCTGGACCCTCCACTCATCCTGCCAGGGCTGCGCCAGAGCCGGGCGGGGTTGGCAGAGCCAGGAAAGCGAGCCACTGGTGCGCACCCGCCTGCCAAGCAAAAGAACTGGGCTGACTCGAGCTTGGCTTCCTTCCCAAGTCCCTCCAGCCTGACCCCGAAGGGGCCACTGGGAGAGGCCGCTCGAGGCAGTGATAGCACTCACCCATCCATGGACAGGGAGGCAAGGTGACAGCCCGTGCCGTGTCCTCCTCTGAGCTGAGCCCCACCGAGTGAGTGCCTCTGCCCATGCCGCTGCAGCGTTTGGAGCTGCCGGTGAGTTTGGAGATGCGTGGGGACAGGGACGGGCTGGGTGAGGGGTAGAAAGGACAGGCAGCTTCGGGCTCTCTCCACTGGACCTGCCGTCCAGGGAAGCTGCACCTGAAGCTGAGTGTCTCCACCAGGCTCCGATTGCAGGGAGGAGCCCTGGCTGGCCACGCGTGGCTGCGCCAAACAACACGGCGTTGCTCCAAACGCCGCAGCAAGCCCCCCCGCCATCCCCCCCCATTTCACATGTTTTAATATAGGCCTTAATTTGGGGGGGAGGGGCTTAATTTCATTTCATGCCTGTAAAACATGCTGGGACTTCCTATTGGGGGAGGCCGTATTGTTGGAGAAACAGGGTAGTTGGTTTAATTTATTTAGAAGAGTGTCTGGAATGATGGTATTGAATGCTGAACTGAAGTCTACAAAGAAGACCCTTGTATAAGTATTTGGAGATTCAAGGTGTTGTAGGATGCAATGCAGAGCCATGTTAACAGCATCATCTGTCGATCTATTTGCTCAGTATGCAAACTGCATGGGATCTAACAGAAGATCTGTGATGGTTTTCATGTAGGACAGCACAAGCCTTTTAAAGATTTTCATAACTACAGATGTTAGAGCAACTGGTCTGTAGACATTCAGTTCCTTGATGGAGGGCTTCTTTGGCACTGGGACCTTTTTGGTTCCTTGTTGGTACACATAAGTCTTCGCAGAAGCTGACATATGATGTTACAGTATCTGTGAGCTGATCTACATCTGCAGAGGCATCTTCAAAAACATTCCAATCAGTGCAATCAAGGCAGGCCTGGAGTTTCAGCTTTGCCTCATCTGACCAAGTCTTCACTGATTTAATTGTTGGTTTCATGGTTTTAAGTCTTTCTACAAGGTGAATCATGCAGTGGTCAGAGTGTCCCACAGCTGCTCGTGGTAAAGACCTATAGCATCTTTTACTGTTGTGTAGCAGTGGTCTAAAGTATTTTTGCCTCTGGTGGGACAATTTACATGCTGGAAATATTTTGGGAGCTCTTTCCTTAAATCTGCTTGATTGAAATCTCCTAAAATGATGGGAAGGGAACCTGGGTGTTTGGCTTCAGACTCCATAATTTGATCAGCAAGAGTTTGTAATGCCTTGTTTACACAGGCTTGTGGAGGAACATACAGAGCTATTAGGAGAAATGAGGAGAACTCACGTGGAGAGTAAAATGGCTTGCAGTTGATGTGTAAAGACTCTAAGTTTTCATCACAGAACTTATATATTATAGTTACACCCTGAGACCAGCTGTTGTTGATATATAAATGTAATCCTCCACCCTTTGTTTTGCCTGATGTCTCTTCAATTCTGTCCGATCTAAATGTCTGAAATCCTGGGATGTATCTAGTGTTGTCCCCATGAATTTGTGGATTAAGCCAGGTTTCAGTAAAACAAACTGCAGAAATCAGAATTTCATCTATTTAAGAGATGAATTTTCATCCAACTTGTTAGCAAGTGAGCATAAATTAGTCAGAAAGATTGAAGGGAGAGGATTTCCCCCCCCCTCCATTCCTTAGTCTGTTTAAAATTCCTGCTCGTTTACTTCGTCTCCTTTTCCTCCTTTTCCTCCGTTGTTGCTTTCCTCCTTTGTTTGTTGTAATCCATAGCACCGGAAAATTAGTTAGAATCTCCTCCACATTTGCAAAGACAGGCGGGGGTGAGGAATCAGAAAGCTGCTCCTTAAGGAAAGATTCCCTAATTCTTAGCAGATGATCTCGTGAGTATGAAATCTGTAGTGAATTGCAGATAATAATAAGAAATAAAGAAACCATTAGAGAGCATTTCACTGAGACAGCCATCGTCGGCGCCATCTTGGCTGTGGGACACTCTGACCACTGCATGATTCACCTTGTACCTGCCTACAGACAAAGACTTAAAACCATGAAACCAACAATTAAATCAGACTTATATTCCACTTCACAATGTTTTACATCTCTAAGTGATTTACAGAGCCAGCATATTGTCCCCAACAATCTGGGTCCTTATTTTACCAACCTCGGAAGAATGGAAGGCTGAGTCAACCTTGAGCCTGCTGAGATTCGAACTGCCAAATTACAGGCAGCCAGCAGTCAGCAGAAGTAGCCTGCAATATAGCATTCTAACCACTGAGCCACTGTGGCTTGGTATATACTCAATAATCTTTCTGGTAGAACCCTATTTTGAACACTGCAGCATTGTCAGTCACGTAGATTATTTTTTCAAGGAATAGGGTGAGATGCAGTCTCCGAATTACTTCCCTGATCTTCTGATCTTGCTGGCCATTTATCTTACTAATGTCACTTTCTAACTCAGCCTCTGTGAAAAGTGTTTGGGAAATTAGCCTTGTATCATCTCTGAAATCACTTCTCACACAACAATACCCATGAATGGTTTTAATCAAAGTATTGTCCTGCCATCGTATAGAAACAGCTCTCTTGTACTATAGTAAATGATAACCCCATTTCTGCTGCCTCTGCCTTTTTTTCTTGACCTTGAGATTAACCATTCTATGTATTTAAGTCACATTCTTATTCCTGATTTTTTTCATTTCTTTGCCACTAGAAAATATTGTTCTATTTAAAATCTTTTTCTGCAGAGAATTATCTTAATTAATTTATTAATAAATTAATACCATCAATTATTGATTATAAAACATTTCAAAAATGCCTTTTTTATGTGTTTAGATTTCTTCATAGAGTTTTTGGAACATACCCAAAGATTCAACTAGAAGCATCCTTCTTCCAGCACTGTATGCTCTGGGTCTGAGAGTAATAGATGGATGAAATGTATTATCTGGAATCTTTCCAGTTAGGATTCAGTTTGGGTGTAGGATAGAAATGACATTGGTTGCACTTTTGGATGATCTCTTGCAGGAGCAGAACAAAGATAGTTCATCTATCCTTGTTCCATTTCACCTTTTGGTAGCCTTCAATTCCACGGACCATGATATCCTTTTGGCTCACTTTCATGGAGTAGAAGCCAGAAGTATTGTATTATGCTGGTTTTCTTTCTTTCTGTGCAGCTGGTACCATTTGGTGTTCACTGAGAGTGAGAGGTCCCACCATCACTCTCTACTGTATGTGGTTCTGGAAGATACAGTGTTTTGCCCACTCCTATTAAATATCTACATGAAGTCTCTGGGTGAGATCATTTGTTGGCATGGGGTACAGTATCATCAACAGGCCGATGATACCAGAGGTGGTATTCAGCAGGTTCTGACCAGTTCTGGAGAACCGGTAGCAGAAATTTTGAGTAGTTCAGAGAACTGGAAAATACCACCTCTGACTGCCCCCCTATTCTCTACCTCCCAAGTCCCAGCTGATCATCTGGATCTTCTTTTGTTGCCCTGCACAGGAGAACAGAGCTGGAAAGCAGGTTAGTGGGGTGGGGAGGGAATGGGGGTTTTGCAGTAACCTTCCTGTGAAGTGGGGTGGAAATGAAGATTTTATAGTATCCTTCCCCTCGCATGTCCACCAAGCCACACCCACAGAACCGGTAGTAAAAAAAATTGAATCCCACCACTGGATGATATCCAGTTACATATCACTACCCCAGGCAAAGTAATGGATGTCATTGATGTTTTGTCCCAGTGCCTGAAGGCTATGGGGGTTTGAATGGGGACTTCAGCTCTGGATCTGGGACTTTACTATCAGGGTTGCACTACTCCAGACAGGCCTTGCAACAATTGGGAGTCCTAGAATCATGACTCCTACTTGAGGAGCAGGTGTTGGTTGTGGCTAGGAGGGTCTTTGCATAGCTTTGTGTTGTGTGCCAGTTGCACCTTTTTCCATCGTATGGTTCTATTTACTGTTAGTCATACTCTGGTAACTTCCATTATGGGCTATTATAATGTGCTTTACATGGAGTTGTCCTTGAAGAGCATCCAAAGCCTTTAATTGGTGCAGAGAGTGGCAATGCACTAGATTATGTGTTCCCTAGGATTCCAGACTTGTGTTCTTTGAGCTGCACTAGGCTTTCAGTTGCCTCTGTGTTCAATTCAAGCTGTTGGTTTTGACCTTGAAAGCTGTATATGTGGAATGGTTTGATGAAGAATTACAGGAAATTTGAATTTGGATGGAAGGGTATGAAATAAGAACATGAAAGATGGTTGACAGTTAAGTGTGAAAAGTTTACTTTAAGACTACAGTATAGACAAAATTTTGAAGATTTTTTAAAATGAGAAATGGAGATGAGATAACAAAGTTGGCTTCCATGCCAATAAAAGCAGTGTTGAATCTTTCAGTTTTTGCCCCCCAAAAAATTTATTGCAATTTTTTTTCAAATTCTTTGGGCCTCTAAGTGATGCCTAAGGAATGAAACTTCCCAAAAGTAGGCAAGTCATGCCTAATCTTTAATAATTTAATTGAAAATTTAATTTAATTGAAAATTTAATTTAATTGAAAATTTAATTTAATTGAAAATTTAATTTAATTTAATTTAATTTAATTGGAAGGATAGTAACTAATGATATATAAAGAAGGGAGAAAAATTCCAAACATGGTTGACTCTGCATGTAAAAGGAAGATAAGTGTTGAGGATTTATTTGAGAAAAATATCTTCTCCAGCTCTTTAAGCAGTAGGAACCCAATAAAATACAATTTATTAGATGCATCTCCACTTGAATAGTCACCTGTACAGTGGCAGTGTGTAATAAATGCTCATAAAATAATCTTTGTCCTGAAGAAAGATCACATACCACCTTGTCTTCTGAGTTTCCTAACAGTGATAGCTTTGGCTCTTTACCCTATCAGTCCCTCATCAGTGCATTGTGATAAACAGGCATTGAGTTATTTAGTGCAGTGTTAGGAGAATTCATGAGCAGAGAAGAGGTGGGCAAGCAATGCCACCTTTATCCTTGCCATTCTTGCATTTAGGCCCCTGTAATTTAAGGCAAGATGGTTTTATTAGGCATCAAAGCAGCAAATGTTTCTCTGTAAAAAGCTCACTGGCAATAACTATACATGTGAAAGTAATGGTGAGACTCAGAAATATTGTTGACACTATTTAATCACCACATTGGAGCACAGAACTATTACAGCAATGGGAAAAGCTCCCCACTGAGACAGCAATAGTTTCTGAATGTAGAGACATAGTGAGAGAACAGCAGTGGGGCAGACATGGACTGAATTGGTAGTAACAGCAGATAGCCTACACGTAACAGTTCTAAATGGTTGCGACAAGCATGCTGTGTAGGTTTATAACTTGACACAGCTTGAGGGACACCCCCAGAGCTCTGCTATTTCATCAAAAGAAAAGCTAGGCTGCTAGGCATAGAGAGAAAGGGAAAAAAGGGGGAGCTTTTATTCACCCTGTATCAATTATATGCTTCTTTGAGGGCAGCAGCACCTGCAAGGTAAAATGCAATCTTATCTTTTAAATTTCAGCAGCAGTGTGCCTGCCTTGGAGAATCTAGATTCATTTTGGAAAGGCTATTGAAGCGGAGAATTAGGATAATAATAAAAAAAAAGGAAATGTCTGATATAGAAGTCTTTTCATGCTCTGTATTTGGTGTGAGGTGCGCTTTAAATAATTTAACAAGGAATTGCTGCAAATTAGATAGATAGATAGATAGATAGATAGATAGATAGATAGATAGATAGACAGACAGACAGATAATAGATAGATAGATAGATAGATAGATAGATAGATAGATAGATAGATAGATAGATAATAGATAGATAATAGATAAACAGATAATAGATAGATAGATAGATAGATAGATAGATAGATAGATAGATAGATAGATAGATAGATAGATAGATAGATAGATAGATAGATAGATAGATAGATAGATAGATAGATAGATAGACAGACAGATAGATAAATAGATAGATAGATAGATAGATAGATAGATAGATAGATAGATAGATAGATAGATAGATAGATAGATAGATATAATTTAGATCATTGGCACTGATAGAAAGAAAGTCAGCAAAGGATTTTCTAGGAAAGGTTAAGTTAAAAAAGAAAGAATTCTGGATTTCAATTATAAAACATGGTTTTATGACAACATGTAAATTCAGAGACGCCTTTATCAACCATTTAACTTTTATGTGTACTTGTGAATTACTTTTACAAATATTTCAAAGTTTGTTTTATTTATATCTATGCACATACCGACTTACAAAACTGTAAAGGGTGTCCAACCTTGGCAACTTTAAGAGTTGTGGAGTTCAACTCCCAGAATTCCCCAGCCTATCTCTGGAGAACTTTGGGAGGTGAAATCCACAAATCTTAAAGTTGCAAAGGTTGAATATCCCTGCTGTAATGTATACAAAATACATATAATTTTTAATTAAAAAACTATAATATTAAATTTATTTTAATGAATTTTAAGGAAGATGCTAGAGAGAGAAATTGTGATGTGATTAATTCCTTCTGAATGTAATATAAATTCTTTATCGGCTGTTTAGCAATGTAGAAATAAAAAAGTAAATTATGAACTCAAATGGGTAGAATTTTATCAAGTTACCTCTTTTGTATACGTCTAAACATTTTAAAAGGATTAATTAATGAGACCCACTGTGTGCCCTTTTCTCCTCATCTTTGACTGAAATGCCCTTTTGTGGTAAATACTTATTTATAATTTCTTTTCTCAGTAACATATTTGCAAATGTCAATGTTTCACTATTTTAAAAAAAGTTATGTCAAAATTGTGTATTATTTAAAAGAGTGGGAAGTTATTGTTTAGTGCTCCCCAAATTCTCAATTTAGTTGAGCCTCCAAGTCTCCAAAGTTATTTGCACAGAGTTATCAGCCAGGCCTGACTGATCAGAAATTGGCTAATGGCCTTACCATACAACGTTACCTGTTTTCAGCTGTACTAAGATGATTCCCTGACACAAACTTGCAAAGAAATCTTTTGATCTATCAATAATGAATTCTAACATATTTTGATCTGAAGCAATTTCCTCCAGACTGTGTGTGCGTGTGTGTGTGTGCGCGTATGCAAATAGTTCCTGTTTAATAAACATGACTGTGCCTACAAATTACTTCATATTTTCTTTGTTTTGCAGACCTGCAAAGGTCATAAATGTGAGGAGTGGTTGCAAGGTTACTTTTTATCACTGCCATAACTGTAAAAAATCACTGAATGAGAATCTCCTATAAATACTAGGTATATGCAATGCCAGTCTGCTCTGCTTCAATGCTGGACAAAAGATATTTTATTTTGATGAGCAGAAGGCTCCACAATTCCTTGAAATGTGTCCATCCAGCATTGGCTTCATTTCTGCTAATGGCTGGGAGCAAAGCAAAATAAAGCAAAGCAATGTAGCAATAAAGCAAAGCAATGTAGCAATAGGGGGCGTGCATAAGCGCACCAACGTGCCTACCGTCCCTGTCCTATTGTTTCTCTTATTCTTTTATTTTTCTTATATATACCCATTTCATGTATTCACAACTATGTATACACTTATACTTATTATCTTGTAAACAATTGGCAAATCAAATAAATAAATAAATAAAATAAATGTGACTATTCCAGCACTTAGAAGGAAAGACACATCAATTTTGTGATACTATTTTAAGTGAAGTGACACGTTATCACAGAAAGTTCCTTCTTAAAAACTCTGCATAACAGTAAATCTCATGGATGGAGACTAGACTAGGAAGTGGGGGAGGGGGAAATACCCCAAAAGAAGGCAGGGTTAAGTGACTCCATTTTATTGCCAGGAAATAAAAATGAAGATAACTTCATAATAGTCTTATTCTAATGGCTGACTGCCATGTGATAGCAGGAGAATCTGCTTCAGTGAGTTCATTTTGAATCCGTACTCTCATTGTCTGAGTTGCAAATAGCAGTCATATTTGTTCCATTGTGTATTTTGAAGCACTTTTTGCTTTTACAGTAATTCCAAACCACCTCTCAGCCATAGTTTCTGTTGAAATTCATCATAGGTCTATAAAGTAAGTTCTGGCCATTGGCTAGATAATAGATCCAGTGATTAACTTAGTGTTTATTCTGCTATCAATCAAAAGAACTATCTCACCATTCTGCAGCATAAACAGACAAAATAAGATAACTAATTTCTTTGATAACCAGGCAGCATCAAAATATAGCAACAAATAAAAACCAACAATTTCAAGACTTTACTTAACCTACAAAAAATGGTTAATTGATTTATAAAAGCCACTTGTAACTTGAGTGTTATGTCTTAATATTATTCAGTATTTAGGTATAAGACAGCACAAATGGTCATCTATATCTCTAGATTTAAAATATGTTATAAAAAGCTTTGAGTTTCATTATTTAACTGCATATTCTGCTTTGTCCTAAAGATCTAAACTGACAATGGTATAATCAGTATTTCATTTAATATCAGTATTTCATAATCCTGAAAGTATTTAGACTTTGACATATTAATGTTCTGGATAATTTAATATGATGAATAGAATTCACCATGATTTAATACATAGATAACAACACATAATGTAATATGTTTTAAAATGAGACCATTAGATCATAATAATTTCATTTCTCTCCATTAAATTGCTTATACTAACTTTACTACCATGATTCCTGTTTAAATGGGAGGAAGAACTACCTAAATTCTATTCCAGCATTTTTATACTTCAAGGCAAAGAACAGTAAGAATTGTATTAAAAAATGTTTTACAATTTCAGCTGTGATAAATCCATGGAATAAACATGACTTGACTTGAACATCTACAGAATTCAAACATTTATTTTTCATTACTCTCATTTCCATTCTATTTATCCTTTGGGAGCTCAGTGAAATAGAAATGTTAGGTGTTAGGAACTATTTTTTGTGATAACCTAGAATAATTTTAATGTTAATAATATTGTAAATTTTCTCTCATCCTACCTTTTAAAACAAATCAACCTAATGCTCACTAATACATGATTCAGAATGTAGCTGTCCTTTGATTTCTACACTGATCTGAATTCTGTGAGGTAACTCTCAGCTTTAAAAAAGAAAAAAAACAGTTCTTTGCTCAAACCTGGAATGATTAATAATGAACATGCTGACAACAAAAACTGACTACCAGCTTTAGACAATTGCTAGATCAACATCTTTAGTTTGCTTAGCATTGCATTTGGTCAATTTCTTAATACTGTATCTACTTCACATCCAGGATCCTGATTTTTTCCAATGCAATTTGCTTGCTGCATATTGCCAGCATTGCTTATTTCAAAGAACTGGGAACACAGAAGGAGGAGGAGGAGGAGAAATTGTTATACAGTGTCATATATTTACCAGTAAATGATCGACATCCTCAAATTAAACTACTCTAATAAAGAAATGAAGTACAGGGCAGCTCACTAAACAAAGAAACTAAAATTGTGTGTGTGTGTTTGTCTCAAACTAATAACAAAAATGCAAGCCACAAATCTTCAAAAGGTGATGAAATACCAGATGAAGTTGTGCTTTTCTAAGCAAGTATGGAAAATAGAACACTGGCCCAGAGACTGGAAAAGATCAATTTATATCCCAATTTTAAAGAAAAGGTATTAGTGAAAATTACTTAGTGTCTGACAAAACTGCTACATACTAGTAAGATAATGTTCAACGCTTGCAACGTTCAGTAATCTATGGAAGAAAAATTGCCAAAGGTATAATCAAAAGAGGCAGGAATATATGACATATCATTGCTAAGAACCTAATGCATAATGGAAAAGGCAAAAATTCTCTTCTTCCTTTATTTGTTTTTGTTTTATTGATTTTACAAAGGCTTTCAAATTTATTGGCCACAACAAATTGTGAATTAGTTGAAATTGTAACAGAGTTTACATTCTTAGGCTCAAAAATTCACAGGGATAGTAACTGTAGCAATGAAATCAACATATTTCTGTCATTGGGGAGATTATGAAAGCTATGCTTTTCCCAATTGTAACATATAGTTGGAAATTTAAGAAAAATTAAGAAAAATGAAACTAGTAGTGGAAAAAAAACTTATTACAAAATACCTTGGACCACAAGGAAAATTATTTAACACTAGAACAAAATTAAATTAAATTAAATTAAATTGAAGTATGTCCTAATAATGAAGAAAATTTGAGATAATTTAGACATGATGTAAACACAAGACCCTGATGGAGCACATCTTGAAGTGTGGACATATTAAAATAATAAAAAAGAGACTGACAGAAAATACAACTGCCAGATACAATCACTGATGACATAAACACCATTATATCATTTCAATAACTTCAGTAAATAGCTATTGATAGTAAAAACTGACATTCACCGAACACAAATTTTCTTCAAAGATAAGAGTGTTCATAGAAAATTATGAAGCTTAAGTATTGCTGCATTTCCAACCTTTTCTGGAGTATTTTCAACCCTTTTCTGGACACCTCAGAATGATTTAGATTTGAATACCTCAATAAATTGATGAAATTGATTTTAATCAACTGAACCAATAATCTACTCCCTCCAACGAGGGCAGAGATGTCAAATTTGATTTCATTGAGGGCTGCATCAGGGTTGTGTTTGACCTGGGGGAGGCAGGGACATGGCCAGGATGGGCATGGCCAACTCAACATCACTTGTGTTGAGGGCATCTGTGGTGGCTTGGGTGTGGCTCCTGCAGCCCTCTGCCAGTGAAAAAGGAGCTTGGGAGGGCTGCGTGTGGCCCTCCAGAGCTCCATTTTTTCTGGCAAAGGCATTGTGGAATGGTTCTTCTCTGTTTCCAGGGCAGCTCTGTGGGTCAGATCTAAACAATCCATGGGCCAGAAGTGGCCCTCAGGCCTTGAGTTGGCTGTCCTGAACTAGGGTGTCTAAATCACACTAGAATTTGCTGCCTCCCTGACAATGTTCTGCTGGAACATTTCCTAGTTAATGTCAGAAAATCAGATAAGATAAATTTGGTTTTATTTATTAAAGCTATTCCAAAGGGTTTTTTCTCCAAGTTCTCATTCTGTTTTTGGCAAGCTTATTATTTCTTTAAATAGTTTCAGTTGTTTTTGTAATGGAACAGGAAAAACTAATTCTTTTGGTTCTCTTATTCAGCAGTAAAGAAAGTGGCCTTGTGTAGAAATAAGCTGTCAAAATAAAGCTACCCTGTTTCTCCAACAATACGGCCTCCCCAATAGGAAGTCCCAGCATGTTTTATAGGCATGAAATGAAATTAGCCCCTCCCCCAAATTAAGGCCTATATTAAAACATGCGAAATGGGAATGGTGGGGGGGCTTGCCATTAGGAAAGTACTTTTGTTGCACCCTCAAATATGGTGCTGCCTGCGTTGACCCTGATGCGAAGTGCCCCACCAGCGCCGAGGTCAACATCCAAACCGTCGCCGCCTGCCCCGAAGATGCAGAGGGGGAAATTAAGTCACCCGAAAGACGGCGGCTAGCCATTTTCAGGGCTCAAAAAAAAATAAGACCCGGCCTTATTATATGAGAAACACGGTACTTAGTTCTTTTTTATTATGAATCTTCCATCATGATATAGCCTTGATAATATTATTATTTTTAGCAGAGAAGAGGCTATACTTATCATTAAAACTAAGAATGTTATATTGCTTGAATTGGAATGAGAGGCAAATAATGACATAACATTTATGAGATAGGAGAAGCTATATATACAGCAAGACAAGAGAAATGAAATTTGAAATCCTTATATTTATCAAGTCTAAATTGTCTGTGTGAAGGGATTAGTATATGGTAATGGGTAATTTCATAATCCAATAGGATATTTGCTATTCATTTGCTCAGAAATCAGTTGCCCTGACCTCATAGTATTCTGTACCAATGAATATGCTTAGCGTTATGGGTGAAACTTTAACAAAGTCTCTGAGTTAGACATATTTAAAGTAGAAGCAGATGTACTTCTCATTTTGTTTTAGAGCAATCATACCAGCTAGAGACTGGAAGGTTCAGAAATTATCCAGAAGCATTAGGTAGATTTCAAGAGTCAGGTAAAATCAACTTATTCTGATTGCCACATTTCCCATATCTTCCACATGCCCTTAAATTCCTTTAAGCAAGCCATATTACAGATCTATTCAGCTGAAGATTGTCTGTAGCAGTGGGTCTCAATCAACCAGTAGATTCAAAAGTGAGGTTATTTCTGCACGAACCCATTCCTACAACTTATTTTTCCCCTTTGACAGGCAAAGCAGAGCAACATTCAGTCCCACTGCAATATGCCTTTTCTCCTCATAGTCATCTCTAATTTATTCTTATACTCATGTCATTCCCTTCCTGCTTGGAAATTTAACCCTGACCCACAATGAGTGATATAATATACAGCCACTGATATTTCTACATTGTCACTGGCATGTTTTGGGGCTTCAGTTAAGTCCATTGTTCCCTCAGATATTTTTTCTATTTTCACTCTTCGTTTTCAAATTGAATGGAGTTAAAACTATATCATTGTTGGTGACTTTTAAGCTATATTAGATTCATATTTTCACAATTCGTTTTCAAATTTAATGGAGTTAAAACTATATCTCATTGTTGGTGACTTTTAAGCTATGTTAGATTCATATTCATGCTTGAACTTAGATTTTAGCGAAACATCATTTTGTGTCTTTTTGCGAATCTCTCAAATCATTTATTTTTGCTTTTACTGATTTGTAGAAAACTTTGAGATGTTCTTTGGAAAAATCTTTGATAAGCCATCACTTTAATCTTTACATTGGTGACCCATCTGCTTTGAGATGTTATGCACATTCTTAGTAGGCGAATGCTTCCCATTTTCTCAGCTCATCAATTTTCATGCTTTAAATGACAGGCGTTATGTAGATTTAGCATTTTGCCTAGTATGCATTTTAGGCTTAGAATTCATTATATTATTGTTCAGGTTATCTCTTTTTACATTTTTATCCATAACTTTATTCTTCGAACTGTTCATCACTGTCACTCATGATACCTGTAAATACATTTATTTAATTCAACACTGGAAATGTCTGCTTATAATTTGACAAATTCAGAAGTGATTCCCTCCATCTCATGGAAAGCAGAATGCTTATAATTTATTCCTACTGGTTCTAGGAATAGGTATAGTTATGTTTTAAAGGTTCTTCAAATGCAGCTTTTCTAAAAATTGTATCTTCCAAGCTACCAACATATTACTTACTTACTTCTATACATATATTTAATGGAAACAACAATCACAGAAAACCAGTATTTAATTTTGAGTTTTTCTAGGATAAGTCTTCGATTAGTTGCAGATTTTTTTAAAAAATCCTCAAAAACTTATTTACTACAAAAAGTCTAAAAATATACTTTCCCTTTTTAAGTCATAGTGAATGCTACTGCCTAATAATATGTTACTTAGTGAAATTTTTAAAAAATCAGCTGTGTAAAGATGAGAAAACCTGTTGTGACTAACATTGCACAAAAGTACATAAGTCAGTGGTATGTGCCATATTGTCATGATACCTGTTATATAATTGGTACATATTATATAATTGACTCACTTCTCTCTTTATCCCTTCCTGCAGTCCCCCTGAATATTTAGGTACATTGTTAGCTGGTTAATCTCTTTAGAATTATAATTTTACAGGGTGATGTTAGCTTTATTCTCAGAGCATTCTGATATCAGGAAAGCCGAGATATCTAATTTTTCAATGGCATAGATAAACAAGGCCAAAGTGAGAGTTAAAATATAACAATGTCTCCTTTTCTTCTTCTTTTAAATCCTTACCATTAAAGGAGTATTTAAAAATTCGGTTTCAGAATCTCACAATAATGGCAGATTTTTCCTTCCAGAAATAGAGATCTTTATCCATTTGATTATTGAGAAAATAATTCTATTAATCTGAAATGAGACTAGGTACCTAAGAGTTTGCCTGAATTCCTGTCAGCCTCAACAATCATTACTAATGTCATGCTATTGACTCCCAAAGAAGTGGACAAGATTCTGGACCTCTGCCCTTCTGATGGTGAGACCTTCCATGCAGAAGTCAGTAATCTGGATCAGAGTGGTGATGAAAGCATTCTTAAGGTGGTGTTGCCACCTGCCTCAAAGAAGTCAATGTTACACCACATTCTTAATAAACCATTATTCAGTTCAGAAATATTAGACAAGTATAACCTTTATTAGCCTTCAATATCAGAGACCTCTGTTTCTCAACCTCAGCCATTTTAAAATGTCTGAACTTCAAAATCCAGAAATCACCAGTCATGCATGTTTGCTTGGAGAATTTTGGGAGCTGAAGTCTGTGCATCCTAAAACTCATGAGGTGTGGAAATATTCCAACAGACTATAAAATTTTCTTCCAAGAGTTTGAAACATTGCTTTTTAAGTGGTTCTTCTTATTCCTATGAAGGTTGTTTCAGCCAGAGTAGAGACACCAAGTGTCAAACTCTTTAGTTATGGAGTGCCACAAAGGTCAGAACCTTTAGCTTTTATTTTTATTTATTTTCATTATTTATTTTATTTTTATTACATGAAACTGCTGGGAAAGATGAACTTACAGCAGGTTATCAGGATATTTACTTTATGCGTCAGCTTCAGGGAAACAGAGGTGACAGAGTTAAGATCATGTCCTAATATCTTAAGAATAATAATAAAATAATAATAATAAATTTTAATAATAAAAAATTAGACTCTTTGAACCAAAGGAAATTTTGTACAATAGGGTTTGGACTGAGACAAATGAGCTTAATTTCAATTAAGGCAAATATAATAAATATGAATGGCTACAGGTTAAAAAGTAATCTGATTCTATCAATATTCCATCTTTAGTTTTTGATGAGACTTTGACCTGAAGAGTTCGTGGATTCTTCTAATTTTAAGGTCCTCCTTAGAAAACAGATGGCATCTGTGTGAAGGAGACCCAAAGGTGCTTTTTCAAAAGGCAACTGGACTTTTCTGACAAACCAAAGAAGCTTCTCGGATGAGAAGTGAAACATTTTCAAGGAAAAAGCGAGAAAGCCCAATTGCCTGTTAACAATCATGATCTGGATGATTAAGAATCCTCATAGACATATGAGAAGTAGAATTTTTGAACCAGTTAAAACAATTCAGGATTGTTAACATCTATCACAGAATTATGTTGTTGTTTTACATTGTAGGAAGTTAGCACCCACCCCTCTCCTAGAAAAATGAAATATCCTGGGAAATATTTAAAAAGGCAGAATATTTCCCCTAAAAAGAGTAGAAACTCAAGAGCAGAAACACCTCAGAAGCAGAAACTCACCCCCACCTTTGTTAATGGGTGGGCCTTTAAGGCCTGGGCCAGAATACTTTACATAACAAAGATCTCCAGGTAAAGCGATAGCAATGGTCAAAAGCCCTTTCAGTGCATCATCATCCAGCAAGGCTCGATCAAGCCTGGAACTCAGGACAGCCTACAGAGTTGCCCCTGCATGGCCTCATGGGAGTTTGAGAACCAATCAAAATACAAGCTCCAATTCAAATCCCAACAAAGGTTATAAAACCCAGGCACTCTCAGCACCTCAGCCCTTTTTTAATCTCTTCCTTCACCTTGAAGCATGTGGTCATCCTTCCTTTTTACTCTGGAGCTCCAGGCCATGTGGTCCTGTCCACCATTAAACCTTCGAGATAGCTTCCATGTTTCCAGTGTCTTTTCCCCCCACTTGGAACTGAACCCAGAAGGATATTTCTTCCAACAACATTAATTCTAATCTCCCCCAGTATACTGAAAATTAAAATACTCCACAGAATTGCATAAGTGATGTAAAAAAGAGTACATTATTTATATCTTGGTGGAAAAAAAATAATGCATCTCAGCAACTAAAGAGGAATTATCACTGCTTTTGAAAGGGAAAATAGCGATAACTCTAAATATTGCATGCTATCAGAATATTGAAAAACTGCCAAGCAATGTGAAAGCAAAGCTTTGTCTTCTGAAAATCGATATCTTGCATGTGTCTTATCCATAAAACAAAATGTTAATTTGATATTCCATAATGTACTTAATTCACAAAGCACTGCAGTGGTTTCTAAAAAGTAATGCTAAGGGAAAACACTGGAATTAGTGGATACCCTACAGAGAGTTTTTATTCAACCAACAGGAGTGGAGAAATTGGAAATGTAATGCTTTAGTTTCATGTCCTCTTTATGTTTTAAAAGAGTATTAGTTGGTGTCTTTTCATATTCAGATTTGCTATGTGTGCTCTTGCCCACCCGTACACCTGCCCACCAGAAAAAATAACCTATTGTTTAATTATTTGGAGATTAGTGATTTTTTATTTTCTAATCTGGAATAATTGGCAAAATTCCCATTCAGAAAGGCAGAAGCAATAGAAAATACAGCTCAGAGAGTGTCATATACAATGACAAGGAGCAATAGTCATTTTAATTATTTAGGATCCCATTTTTTGCGTAGGCTGAATTAATGCTAGGAAAAGAAGGAGAAATTTTTAAAAAGAAAACATTTATTTATGAATTTAATTTTCCCTAATTGTACCAGCAGAGACCAATTAGAGCATCCTGGAAAACAAAAAACAAAAAAAAAAAATATTACACGTAACTAAAAACTATGGACAAATGTTTATATAACAGGAAGTATTAAATTACTGAATTTTCTGTACCATTGAACTTTTAATCAGGAACTGTGATTAGTGCAAATGACTTCAGGAAAGAGGATTTCTTCCAAAAGGAAAAAGATATTCTACTCTGACCACCCCCAAAATTATTAACCAATGAAAAACATATTCTTGGCCTAATCCCACACTCAATTTCTCCTCTCATGTCTCTTCCTAGAGTCTTACATATCCAACCTAGCATGACACCGAGACTCAATGTATACATCCCAAACATTAGATATTACTTCTCTTAGCAGTTATTAACTTTAAATCATATGAGCAAACAATATTTCCTGGGAGAAACTTTTTTCTGTCTGAGGGGATGAAAGGAGGATAAGCTCTGCTTTAGAGAGAAATTTAATCATTAGCACTTAATGAGGATAAAGATATTCAATATACTTTATTCAATAAAGGACTACATCTGAGTAAACATATTTAAGATTTCAATTTGTGTAGAAACGAAAGCTTTGCTCTGTGGCTCATGTTTTCCTAAAGGGAAAACAAAAGCTCTATAGCTCCTTTGCAATGAATATCATCATTTCATCTAAAATTGGGTTAATACCAATCCGTTTAGGGAGGGTAACCAGATCCTTCTATTAATATTTCTAGTATGATATCATATTTCAAATTCAAAAGGGTTCTGAATTTCCCTATTGTACCTAAAACTAAAAAACTAAATTAAAAAAAAAGTTAGGAACGAAAATCTCAATGAAAATCTGCTGGCATTCTGTCCATCAGAAAGAAAACAGCTGCTTCAAGAAGATAAAAAGTATTGGGTGATACCTAATGCAATAAAAGGCCAGGGTTGCCAAGAAACTAAAGAGAGGCTCAGCTACAAAGGATAGCATTCATCTTCTAACTATAAAGAAAGGAGGGAGCCTCAGCCACAGCCTATAGATATTTTCATTTTAGTTTCCACTCTCTTTGATAAATGCCAATAAAAATGTGACTTCGTTTATGCAAAGGACTTGCCTTTCATATGGGGGGAGAGAGAGAGAGAGAGAGAGAGAGAGAGATTCTTGTATAGTAAAAATTAAATGAATTTCTTATTTTTCTGCCCCACAGATTTACAGTGGTGAGATCATTATGTCCCTTTCCTCTGAGAATAATACAATAATGTTTTATTGTTACTATATTGTCCCAAGAAAATTCATTTTCAAAATTTTATTGGAAATATAATGAGCAGGTTAAATCACTTTTTTGTATTTTTGGTGTAAACGGCATAAGGCACAACAGCTCTAGAAAATGATTCACATCACTATGAAACAAATATTAAATGATGAATTCCCATTTCAACTTATGAAATTCCTACTAAAGTGTGCTACTAAAATTCCTACTTAAAGAATGGTCAACCAGTTTGTAGGATTATGCTTCACTATCTAGAATAACTTTCTACTTTAAAATCAAATCTGACAAAAGCTTAAGCTTAAACCTAAAACCATTTTTAAATTAAAATATAAAACATGGACTACTATTGCATTCAAATGTTGGGTTTGCATTGTACCTATATTTCAGTTTTATGAGATATCTGAAATATCTAGAATAATTCAAGTAATACATAGTGAAATTACTACATTCTATGATGTTTTTTCTATTTATATTGGGTCTTTGCTACTCTTTTTTAAGTGAGTTTTAGTGTCCCAACTCTCTCTCTCTCTCTCTCTCTCTCTCTCTCTCTCTCTCCCTCCCTCCCTCTCCCTCCCTCCCTCCCTCCCTCCCTCTCTATCTCTCTCCCTCTCCCTCTCTCTCTCTCATTATTCATAACTATTTAATGCCATTTTAAAATGCTATAATCTTCATGACATTTTAAAAATGCATAGTTTATTTAACTGATATTATTTTACTCTTTTTCATGTCTTGTCTTGTATTTTTTTATATATTTTCTTTAAAGTGTCCAAACATGGCCTTTTCTCATTTACATTGGAAGTGTCAGCCTTTGTAATATTGGCTTTTTTAATCCTCCAAACTATGGTTTCAATAGTCCTATCTTGAGACTTCCAGTTCCAGAAAAGAACTAATGGTTTTTATTTTATTTATTTATTTTTATTTTTCCTGCTCAGTCCCACAAGATCCTGCCAGGGAAACCAGGTGCGAGGAAGGAAAGTAGTGTTTCATTATTCTTTTACAGAACGGCCAAGTTAATCTATTGACAGTCTGGACAGACTCCGGGGCAAGAATGAAGAGGTGGTTACATATCCTTCCCTTAGATCAGGGGTTTCAAAACTTGGTGATTTTAAGACTTGACTTCAAGTCACAGAATTCCTTAGCCACCCATGCTGGCTGGGGAATTTTGGGAGTTGAAGTCCACAAATCTTAAAATTGCCAAGTTTAGACAGCCCCGCCTTAGACTGTGAGGTTGTCAACTATGTCATTCACCAAACACCACATGGCCTGAAAATACTGTCACCCTCCCCTTGGGACACTCTGATTAGCAAACCATTATGACCAAAAGATTGGAGGCCAAAATCCAGGTAATCAAATGTGGAGGGGAGAGACACTTTTAAGAAAGGATTTAATGGTACATTAGCACGACCAAGGAAATGTTCTATGTAGATATTAAAGCAGTATATACTATTTCATAAATATAGATATGCATATTCATAGACCATACACATATACAAACACATATGTTCAAAACATGATTGAATATTGTCAATAAAATAATATTGTTATAGATGTTTTCAACTCAGGTATTTGGGGAATAAGCTTTTAAAATCCTCTGCCTAGGACAAGTCAGTGTGTCCTTAAATAGTTCTTCCATGTTCTACCCTTAAAAAAAGAAAAGAAAAATCTAAATTCCTTCCATCTATCATAATTGGTTTTTTAATTTTGTTCGATTTTATTAGTTGTGGTTGGATCCAAATTGCATTGATTTTGACTCCTGTAGTTTCAGAGTAACTATTTTTTCAGACAGAAATATTTAATATAAACACCTGCAAATATTGTATGTAAATTTTGATAGGGTCTGTTTTTTTAAAAAAAACCTCAAATGGTTGCCATATAAAATGCAACAACCATTTCCAATATATGAAGCAATCTTTTTCAGGCTTTCCTTGCTGAGGAGGTTTCTACTGATATCAGCTGTTTGTGAGAAAGTATTTTGAAATAGTGTAACTAACATTGGTGGTAAGAATGAAGAAAAAGCTTGGCAATAACATGGATTTGACAACCAAACCAACCATGAAGCAAAAACTGCTTATGATCAGTTCTGGTCATTAACTCAATGACATTCCTAATGCATGTTCTGCTTGGGGCGATGTCCAGCCACTTCAAAATGGTATCTAAAATGTAGCAAAAATACAGCAGAGCAAGAGAACCCTAAATGCTCAAGCAGAGGGAGAAGAAACATTGCATTTCTTAGGAGAAAAAAAAATTCATTTACTAAAGAAATCACCTATCTTTTCCTAATAAGTGCTGGCATTTTTTTCCAATAATTTATTACAACAATATATCTGAGCCAAAGACTATATTTCTGAGCCAAATTAGCACTTCTTTCTTTTAGAGATTCTTTAGGGCTAGAAGAAGGGACAAAGTTTCCCCATAGAGCTGAGACACACAAAAGAGAAAGTGCTGCTGATAAGTAATTTTAGACCCAGATATATTTGGAGGAGGCTTTAGGCACTTACTTTGCTTAGAAAAATATTGAAACACTTAGCTGTGATAATCCTTTCATGCATTGCTATTCTCTGATTTATGACAGCTTCCACATGCTGGATTATATTAAAGAAGGAAATTTCTGTATCATTTGGGAGGCACCTTCTGGCCTTTGGAACTCCAGATTACAATCCTAGGTATTCATGAGGGACCTAAAAGTCAAGCCCAAAACAAGTTTACTCAGAATCCCAAAACAAGTTTCCAACATCTATAAATCCACTTTAATTTTGCGTCATTTGGGTTGTGTACTCCTTTAGCATCGTGTTGTTCATTTATTTCTACCAGCAAAGAAGAGAGGAAGCAAATGAAGTGTTCTATTGGTTTCTCTCTGTCCTTCTCCTAATTTCTCCTGCTACTGTTGCTACCTCTTGCTTGGTATCGTTCTATGAGAAACAACCCTCTTGTTCCTAGATATGTCCTTTCTGTATATTAATATCCTAAGGGTTGTATTTTTGTGTGCAGTTTCCTAAATGGTTGCATTATAGTATAAATATTTTATCGGACTGTGGTAACTTAGGGAGAAGGACAAAAAGTTCTGCTCCTTTGTCTAAGTTTGGGCTTAGTTTGGAGATTTTGCATTGCAATAAGAACTAAAAGGACATCTGGAGAGAGTGTCAAAAAAAGTCAAGATGGTAACTGCAACTGCACAAATTCAAGTCCCTTTTTAATAAGGCTTATGCATACAACACACATAAAAATGGACATCGGACTTAGATTGTATGATCAGGATTACATCTTAACTTTTTAATCTTTTCTGCAGATAGACCTGGGAATTCAATGCATGTGTCAACTCATAAAAGATTTTGCATACACATTTTATAGTTGACAACAGGAAGAAGGGGGGAGTTTCAAAGAGCAGGCAACAGGATGAAATTGAAAGTACATTCCATTCATATTTTCTTCAAAGACTGATTAGATAGCTGAAGCTTCTGCCACAAAAAAATCTAATTGGAGAGCATGGTTGATGACTCTTGGCTATGTTTTGTTGGATGATACACCCGAAGAGGTGGGGGGAAAACAGGATCAAGGATGACAGTGAATTATATATCTCAGAGTTGGCTACACCCAGGTTAGTGCTGGACAGACGATGTTACCTTCAAATAAATCCTCTTTAGTTTTGGGAGTGTGGCCCGAGTCTCATGATTTACTTGGAGTAACTGCCGGAACCCTGACAACATGTTGCAAAATCCAATCTGGATTGGTCACCAGGACCAGAGGTTTAGTCTTCCGAGCTTTCGGACTCATGCTGGAGCCCATCCTCAGGGAATTCCTCTCTACCTGAATATGTGTCATATTTATGTTCTGCCTTTCTATTGGTCAATTGGTGTGTTGCTGGCTGGCAATTGACTGTTATTTCCTTATGTTGCCAAGTCCTTGACTCCTAAGAACCTGATAGGCTGGTGGTAAATCAGCATTCCTGTTGACTGACAAGGGCTAGTTTCCCAATCTTCAATCATTACCCTGGCTACCTCCACAGCCAAACAAAAGCTGTGAAATTGAGTAAGTTTAATACATTTCATAAGTGTATTTCTTATTTGTAAACAGCAGTGGATCATGCCCAGTATTTCCTAGTCGAACCACAGACAACTACAATGATCTAATACATATCGATTTTACAGAAGACAATGTTGAAAAAGCACTACACAATCTAAAACCATCTCTACCTATTGGACTGGACGGAATATGTGCCTACTTCTTAAAAAAAAGCTATCCACTGCCATAGCCGAAACTCTAAGCATAATCTTTGAAAAATCTTTCAGGACCAGCTCCTTGCCAAAACTATGGTCACAAGCCACAGTCATCCCCGTCTTCAAAAAGGGAGGCCCCAGCCTAGTTGAAAATTACAGACCAATCTCTTTATGCTGCGTCACCTGTAAAGTCATGAAATCAATTATTAACCAATCCATTATCCTCCACTTAGAAACAAACAACCTACTCTCTAGTAAACAATTTGGTTTCAGGAAAAAACTATCATGTAATCTGCAACTCTTACACTGCAAAAACATATGGACTACACAACTCAATCAGGGCAAAGCAATAGACACAATCTACATAGACTTCTGTAAAGCCTTTGATTCAGTGATACACAACAAACTACTCCTAAAACTAAAATCTTACGGTATCTCTGGACACCTGCATAACTGGATAGAAGCATTCCTGTCAAACAGACAAAAAATGGTCAAAATTGGGAGTGTCCTATCAAATTCTGTAACTGTCAATATTGGTGTCCCCCAAGGCAGTGTTCTAGGACCAACTCTTTTCATACTTTACATAAATGACCTCTGTGATCATATCAAGAGCAACTGCGTTCTCTTCACTGATAATGTAAAGCTATTCAACATCACAGACAATACTGTTACCCTTCAAAAAGACCTTGACTATGTATCAGAATGGTCAAACAAATGGCAACTTCAGATCTCAACAAAAAAATGCTCTGTCTTACATATTGGCAAAAAAAATAAATCAGAAAATAAAATACAGGCTGAATAGTCAAGACCTTGTTGATGATCCAAACTCCGTCAAGGATCTTGGAGTACTCATCTCTAATGTCCTAAGTGCTAGAGCCCACTGTAACTACTTAGCCAAAAAGGTGTTAAAAGTTGTTAACCTAATCTTACGTAGCTTTTTCTCTGGTAATATTATACTAATAACTAAAGCATACAAAACATTTGCTAGACCAATACTCGAATACAGCTCATCAGTCTGGAACCCACATTACGTATCTGATATTAACACAGTTGAGAAAGTCCAGAAATATTTCACAAGAAGAGTTCTCTACTTCTCTACTCGTTGCAGAATACCTTATGCCACCAGACTTGAAATTCTAGACCTAGAAAACCTAGAACTACGCCATCTTCAGTTCGATCTAAGTACAGTATATAAAATTATACATTGCAATGTCCTACCTGTCAATGAATACTTCAGCTTCAACCATAACATCACAAGAGCAAACAATAGATACAAACTCAAGGTTAATCACAAAAAAGTTGATTGCAGGAAATACGACTTCAGCAACAGAGTGGTCAATGTCTGGAATACTCTACCTGACTCTGTGGTTTCTTCCCCAAAGCCCAAAATCTTTAACCTAAGACTGTCTACTATTGACTTCACCCCTTTCCTAAGAGGTCTGTAGGAGGCGTGCATAAACGCACCAACGTGCCTACCATCCCTGTCCTATTGTTTCTTTTATTTTTATTTTTTATTTTTCTTATATGTATTAATAACTATGTTTTTACTTATACCTATTATTTTGTAAGCAATTGACAAAAATAAATAAATAAAAATAAATAAAAAATATTCATGAAATACTGCTTAAGATAGGTAGAGTAATATGACTGATTGGTCTTTTTGTGGTTGTGCTTCTTTTGATTGAACAAGGACAATTAAAAGTGCAATTTTGAGGATTTCTTGGAGGTTTTAGTTCTCATTATGGAAAGCATTTTTTTCTCTGAATCAGGATTTCATTCATTGGATCAGCTTTCTTTTTTGGCAGCCAGCATGAGATAGCTTTCTGGACTGAAAAGATAGGCCAAAGCAGCTTTAAAAATAATCACAATGAAAATAGTAGCTATTGTACTGATGAGTCATGAATTACTTTGAATATTTGGGGACTGTATTTTGAACTCATTTAATCTTGCCTATAATCCTTCTAACATCTTGTTTTCAAGCTGGCTGGATTTGTTTCTAAAATGTAATACTTAAGGAGTATTATCTGCTTAGTTTATCTGCAGTAAGCACATTTATTTTCCCTTCATTGTCCAGAATTTCAACTCAGGCTGCACTATTAAATTGTAATATAACCTATCAATTCTTCCAAAGTCTTTGATCCTTTTTTATTATACTTAAAATGTCCAGTCCAACTTTATTTCATTCTTGATTAAATTATGAACACTTTGGGGAAAGGTTGAAAACTTTACCTACAATTCTAGCTACATGTAGCTTTGTTAACTATTTTTTCTATTGTTCTTAAAATGTTGAATTCATGGCATACAAGTCCTAAGAGTATTATTCCATTTCTCAAAGTAACTGAGTATTGAGGAAACCTAGCTGTGCATAAACTGAAACAACTTTCAACAATCTAATTGATAGAGTTGATAATTTGTGTACTATTTTTGGGTGGAAAAGTAAGCCATTGAGAGTCTATCAATCTTCCTTTGGCCCAACAAAATACTTAACAACAGCAAAGTATTATTTTTATCTCCATCTATTTCAGGCATGCACAATTAAATGGAGATTCTACATTCTACTCTAGAGAACAATTTTATAAAAGTTTCAGCACAATGCTGAAGTATTACACATTTTACCAGGGAAACATTTCTTGTGTGCATTTGTACAGACTGGGTTGCAGAAGTATATTTTCTTTTAATCTTTCAATATGTAGTGAAAGCTAATACAACATTCTTCAACATTATTCAAACCCACAATAGCATTCTACATGAATTGAATAAGCAGACCACCAACATTATCAGGTGCTACCCCCATGTCTCAGTTATATAGAGAACACTTCATCCATGCATTATTCATATTTGCAGCCTGAAAGCCCCAGTCCTTCAGTACACGGTCATGATACCTCTCCATGTCCCAAACAGACAGAACTTGCAGTGCAATATCGCATTAGTTTCATCATTTTGATGAGTGGGTGCCTGGCACTTTTCTATAGACAGCTGCCTTTAGACATGGAGAAGACCCAATGGTGAGACTCTAGTCTAGAGCATTTACTCTATGTACAGATACAGAGAATTGGTACATGAAGGACAAAGATAACAAACATCTCCTGTCTATGCCCTCACAAAAAAGGCATGGAGATATCTGTCCAGTGGAGTTCACATTGCACAGGGATCCAGATTCCAGCATTGGTAGTGAAGTTTACTTCTATTTCTCCATCATGTTCATTATGACAAAGCTAGAGAATTGTGGCCCTAAGAAGAGAGTATGCAACCTATGGCTAGTAGTCTAGATGCAAGTCCTTTTCCTAAGACCCACTATATATAGCCCAAGAGCCACATTCTAAACTTTCTATAAAATATTAATGAAATATACACTGCACCTGTGAGATTCATTAATAAACTCCTACAGTCCCAACAGTTCAATAATTAATTATGGGCTGGGAGGCAAAGATGGGTTTTGGAAATGAATAAGATAACTGTGTTTCTCCTGCTAAAAACTCTGTACACAAAAGGAAGATGCACAATAACTATGAATAATGAGCAGGTATGTGCATGTGCAGGAATAGTGTTAAAAGATGTCTCTCTAGATATACAGCCACTTTCTCTACTATTTATTATTGATGCTTTTCAAGTAACATTTTTGGATGTTTATAATGTTAGCTTAGTTTTCCAGGGCTTTTTTCACCATTTTTCAAATATCCCATTTTTCTTATATTGCTCCATCCCAAATGCAGCAGGGTTGGTCACAGGTCCTTGACCCAACAGGTTTTGGATATAATGACCATACAGTATGAATATTTAAAACTTTGTACCAAGGCACTGTAAAAAATAACATAATATAAATTGAAACAGAAATCAAATTGTATTCAAGAATGCCAGAGTTCTATGTACCTAAAAGAAAGAGATATTTCACTACCGTTCAGGTTCCCTTTGCTAATTTTCTGGTGAAACCACCAGAATTACATTCCTTATTTGCCACAAAGGTTTCTTATCATTTCTTTGATATGGTCTCCGTTATTCAGCTTCAGTACTTCCACATCTTGACTTCTTTTCAGCTGAGATCATACAGCACAAAGAAGTGGAAACAATTCTTTCCTTAAGTCTTTAGGATTCCAACATCTTTTCCAATTGTCCTTACCGACATCGAGTCTGTTCTTTCCAAATGCTGCAGCCACTGGCTCCTCTGGCACAGATTTCTTCCCCAACTGTGTCACAGTTTACAAAGCACTTCTAGACTAGTCCATACAGCACAAATGCAACATCAGCAATGTCTCACAACTTCAGACAATCAAACTGTTCCCAGTTGTCTTAATTAGGCAAAGTTTTTGTTTTGTTTTGTTGTTGTTGTTGTTTTGTTTGTTTTGTTTTTGAATCTACACAATACTTTGCATGGAGCTGGAGCTGGCAAATAGAAACCCTAAACCTGGTGAATAATTTACAGCTCTGCTCATTCAGAGATCTCACTCTGGCACAGCTGGAGAACATATTTAAAATAAGTATGTGATGCATTTCATGAGGTATATGTGAATGCCTGTGTGCAAATCTAAGAATATGGAAACATGTACTGTATTGGGCACTGCACAGTGGATACTGTATGTGGGCAGAAAAATATGTGAGTATGTGGAAAACATAATGTGTACCTGACTGTATGATTGTGGTTGGATACATGGGTGTATTTGTGCATATGGTAAAAGAGCTTTTCCTCTTGCTTGCCCAAAAAGAGTTCTTAGTATGGTCCAAATTAAATTCCAGACTGAAAAAAAAATTCTGCTGATATCCCCTGCTTTATAGAGTAGTGTATTTTGCTTTGGCAGAAAGTTTCATGAATTACATTTTATTTCATGTGCTAGATAAACTTTTATTTTTATAATGGTTCAACTGCCACACTAGATTTATTATTCTTGACATAAATGTAACCTCAATCAACAGATGTGATTAAAATGAAATAACTATACACCACTTTGTGAGCCACATCATACTATTATTATAAATGCAGGCTTCTAGTTGATAAGGTCATTGTCTTAAAATAAAGGTCAGGTTAATGGATCAGAAAAAATAATAATACTCCACTGAGAATACACCACTGACATCAATTCATTATTTAGTAATTAATTTTGGTGTGATTTTCCTCTCTACTACTTCACATAACCATTGGGAAGCTCTCAGCCTATTAGAAAGGTTTGGTAGTATTTGTAATAATGTGATTTTGAAATATGCAGAGGAGATGGTTTTAAAAGAGTGATTATCACTGATTGCTGGGGATAGTTTGACTTTGATAGCTATTAATGATAGCTATTAATGATTGATAGCTTTGATAGCATCATGTAGAACCGGGCAATATGTCTCCTTGCAAAGAATTATGCTAGCCAGAGGACACAAAACAATCAAAATAATTTTAGCCCTATTTATTTCTAAGATTAATTTCTAACTTTGGTAAAGTATTATGCATCACAAAGTCTTATATGTAAGATAATGAAACCAAATCTTCCATTTATTTTTTATTTTTTATTATACAATAAATTTAATTTTCAATGGCTTCTGACTATCAAGGAAGGAAGGAAGGAAGGAAGGAAGGAAGGAAGGAAGGAAGGAAGGAAGGAAGGAAGGAAGGAAGGAAGGAAGGAAGGAAGGAAGGTTGCACCAGGGAACATAGGGATTCTTCCTATTCAATAACCATTTTGAACATGAAGTTAATCAAAATTTAATTACATTTCTTGAAGAAAGGCACAATCCTTTAGGTACAAATAAATTATTCTTATGCTGTCTAAATTGTAACAGAATATACTCAGGCCTGTTTTTCCTCCCTAGAAATGCAAATTGTGTACGAATAAGTTCATTTGGATACTTAAACTCACTGATAATGCTCGAATATGCCTGATATAATTACCTAACATTATTATACATGTGAAAATTCTGTTTGGTTTTCTAAAATGTAAATGTTAATTGTTATAACAAGTCACAAGAAATGAAAAAAATAATGAAAGCCAATTGTAAAAGGCTAGATATCACTAGTATTGGTAATTTTATAACGGACTAGCTGTAAGTTGCCTAGGAGAGAAACTTGTGTTTTCCATTATTGTTGTTCATGCATTCTCTTTTGGGTATAAACTTTATACAGCAAGAAACTATAGGTTACCTTGGCCTGCCTATCCATCTACTGATTAACATATTATTCATTTATTTGCTTATTATACTCCTAAATCTTTTTACAGATCTTTTCTATGTTGGAATCTTCAAAGCAAAGCAAACTAAAAGTAGTAAAACTGAACAAATCTGACTAGTAAAAATAACAGTCATTGCTTTTCTTCCCCAGGTATGCAATGTTTTGATTTTCTTGCAAGCCACAAATAAATACAAATTATTAGCAGAGCAGTAATTTGCATTTAAATATCTTAGATTAAAGCCTTAGTTTGACTCCCTAGTCCTTCTCGCTCATTTAATAATGTAAGCATGTATGTTCAAGTTTGATATGGATTATTACCGCATTGCCCGGGGATGACTTTTGCCCACGCCTCAAGTGGGGGTGGTCTCCCCCGTCCACCGCCGGCGGAGCTGCCGGCCCCCCCCCCCCCCCCCCCCCCCCCCCCCCCCCCCCTCCCTCCGCTTCACCCGCCCGCTCCCCCGAGCTGCCCGCTCTCCATGGCCCCCGCCCCCCCCCCCCCCCGGCGCGGCCCGGGGATCTGGAGGGCGCGGGGGGGGGGGGGGGGGCTCAACCCCCGCCCCCCTAAAACCCCCCAAACACCAATTATATAAATTCACTAATAGCATACATTGAACACTATTTAAATAGTTCTAAATTTTCTACTAGAATTTAAGAACAATGGACTATTTACACACAGTTTACAGGCAGATGGATTTTTAGTAAGGAATAATTTATATAATGATATAAATTCTGATCCTCTGATAAATTGTAATCTTGGGTTGTTTTTTTATTAGTTTGTTTGTCAGTAGTACACAAAATGAATTAGCTGGTGGGTGTACATTGCTTTATATTTACCTGCCAAACAGAATAAAAACTACCCAAAAGTCTTGGGATATTTAAGATTTGTTTAAATCCCGTAATCCCACCTCATTATTGTCAGAAACTAAAATGAAAAGTATATGTTGTAAATATTTAAGTGCTTAAGTATATGTTGTAAGTGTCTAAGTGGGATGACAATGCCCTGTTTTTCCATTATTCAATCAAATTACAAAAGATAAGTGGTACTAATTAATGGCTTTTCTGAAAACATCTTGCCATAATTAAAACTGCTTCCAGGGATAACAATGAAAATACATCTCAGTTTAATGTGATGGGTAAAGAAATTTAGAACTCAAGCAGATGTCATCTGTGGCCCTATTAGATACCATGTTTTCCAGATTTGGTAACTGTATGTTAAATGTTTGTTTTTTGAGAGGTAAGAAAGGAGAAACAAATACTTTTTGTAAACATGGTGCTTTTCTAACATTCTTTGGAAAGAGTACAATGGAAAAAACAGATTTGAATGAAAAGAAACCCACATAGTTAGCAAAATGTAGAGATGAAATATTGGGTAGTATAATGGGTGGTGAATAAATTTAAGAAATGAATAAATATTACTTTCCTGAGAAATTTTGCATTCTAATCCTAACTCCATCATGTTATTTAATTTCAAAATAAATTTGTGGTGGGAAAAATATTGGATACTGGCGATTATATAATTCTGTTGGAACTATTTTTTTTCTTCTCAGTTGCTACAATAACTGCAAAACTTTATTCCAATTTCAGTTTGAGGTATTGCAGGGAAAAAAATAACACTGATGCAATAATGTCTAGGTTCCGGAAATATATTTTCTCTGCAGAATCATTAGGAATGTATTAATACCTTAAAATGAGATCTTCAAATGTGAGGTTAAAATTGATTTATCAAAAATTGCTTATAGGTTGTACTGGACTTAAAAAGAATATATATGAAAAGATGGACATTAGATTTATTCTTGTGCTGGAGTTATAAGAAATTTGAAGGTCCACTCACACACAATATGGTCAGGTGATCATTTAGTATCTCTTTATTAGTGTATATTAGTTGGTTCATAGAATATATATTAGTAGCTATTAATCTATATTAGTAGGTTTATGGGGAAATCTTTAAATGTAAAAGATATTAATGGAATGTTGAATTATATACACAATCTTTGGAATTTATCAGTTTATCAGGATTGTATCAAACATGGGGGATAGTAAAAAGAATTACAATAAGAATTTGGAAAACAATTTTTATTCCAGATGTCAAAAAATGTTTGTCAGAATGTTCAAATTATCTAGTTTGGAAAAGGCAATATTTTTTACAGATCAAAGGATGCAGCAATATGTGTTGTTATGGCAAAGATGTTGTGATATACTTTTTTGATATCTTGAGTATTGCACAATATCACTGTTCCATACTAGCAGGCTTGAAGACCTGCATTCCTATTGATCCGGAAGAGTCGGGCCGTGATTGGACGATATATAGCACTCGTGATTGGTTCGTAAGGGGCTTGCCGCGATTGGGTAAAACCAAGCGCGGCAAGTTCAAAAGTCTGTCATTGGCTGCCTAGCCGTGGCCAGCTCTATAAAAAGAGCTGCCGCAGCTAGGGCCGTTGTCTCAGAATCTGTTTGCTGAATAAAGAGCTGTTGTTCACTTACTGAGCCTCGTCTTTCAATGGGACCCACCGACCATACTTAACACTGGCGACGAGGATGGGATTCTGAGACAACAAGGCTGATCAGCACGTGGCAAACAGCGCAGAGACGACCAACGAAATGGCCAGCAGCGCCGCACCACCCGCACCATTCAACCCAGCCAGCGAGGACTGGGAGTCCTACATTGATCGTTTCCAAATGTTTTTGGAATCGAATAACTTAAAAGACGCTACCGTCAGCAAGAAGCGAGCGGTCTTTTTGACGCACTGTGGGCCTGCTGTTTTTAAAATGGCCAAAGCGCTAGCGAAGCCCGCAGATGTCAAGACAATGGATTGGGACACCCTAGCTCCTATCCTCTGAAACCACTATGCTCCGGCTGTGCCAACTCTCATCCGAAGGCACGATTTCTATCAGCGAGATCAGCACGAGGGTGAGAGCACCGGTGAGTTCGTAGCCGACCTGAGAGACCTAGGGGGTTTGTGCAGATTCGCTAACTTGGACGAGGCCATGCATGACCAAGACGTCCTCGGCCTGAAAGACCCAAAGCAGGTTGATGGCCAAGGGCGACATCTCCCTCACCGACGCCATAGCCTCCTTGACAAACAGGGAATTCACCCTACCAACAAAAAACTAAAAGCCATCAAAGAAGCCCCCAGATCGAAAAACAAAATGGACCCCCAAGCTTTCCTTGGACTCATTAATTTTTATAATATTTTCCTACCCCAGAAAGCGACTGTCCCGGAACCCTTGCATAGACTCCTCGATAAAAAGGCTTCCTGGATAAGGGGACGGTGAGAGGAACACACTTTTCAACAAATAAAAAACCTTTTGACTTCAGACGCAGTCCTTATTCAATACAACGAAACCCTACCACTGACGGTTACATGCGACGCATCTCCCTTTGGTGTTGGCGCAATCTTAAGCCACACCTTGCCAAATGGAACAGAGGCTCCCATTGCATTTTTTTCCAGAACCCTGTCCAAGCCGAAGAGGAACTACAGCCAGCTGGACAAAGAAGACCTTGCCATCGTTTCCGCAGTAAAAAGATTCCACGAATACATTTATGGTAGGACATTTTCAATTATTACGGACCATAAACCCCTGCTGGGCATTTTGGCGGGTAACAAACCCACTCCACACATCCTGTCACCTAGAATGACAAGATGGTCTGAATTTCTTGCCGCTTATAATTACCAATTAATACATTGACCAGGCAAGACTATCTCGCACGCCAATGCTTTAAGCCGCTCCCCCTTACCCGACGTGCAAGATGACCCAGCACCCACATTACCAATTTTACAAATAGAAACGGTATCCATGCCACCATTGACCGCGCAAGACATTGCCCACGAAACAAGAAAGAACAAACGCTTGGCGCAAGTTCTCAGCTGGGTGGAAAGGGGCTGGCCAGAAAGCGAGCAAAACGAACTCTTTAAACTGTTTAAAAACCGACAAACTGAACTTTTCTCACAAAGGGGTTGTATTTTGTGGGGAGACCGGGTGGTAATACCGGAAACGTTACAGAAAAAAGTTTTAGATTTGCTACACGACGGGCACCCAGGCATTGTACGCATGAAAGCCCTGGCCAGGAGCTATGCTTGGTGGCCAGGCATGGACAAGCAAATTGAAACCTGGGTCGCCACTTGCAACAGATGCCAAGAGACTCGCTTGGCTCCCCCAAAAGCCCCACCGTTAGAATGGGAGACACCCAGAGGCCCTTGGTCGCGCATCCATATTGACTTTGCAGGGCCAACCAAGGGGCATACCTTTTTAATCACTGTTGACGCTTACTCGAATTGGCTCGAAGTGAGCAAAATGAAAACAACCACCACGGAAGCTGTCATCAAGAAATTAAATAAACTTTTCGCCACGCATGGTCTGCCAGATGTGATAGTATCTGACAATGGACCCCAGTTTACCACTTTGGCTTTTGAGCAATACTTGGCAGATCGCGGCATCTGACACGCATTGACATCGCCAGCTCACCCGGCGGCGAATGGCAGAGCTGAACGCATGGTTCAATTTACAAAAAAAAAAACTCTTCAAAAAATTGAACATGGCAACATCCACAAGAAAATCACCAAAATGCTTCTACTACAACACATCACACCCAACACCACTACCAACAAAAGCCCCACTGATTTGCTCATGGGCAGAAGACTCCGGTCACCCCTGGACCGTCTGCACCCTGCTTACACCCCTGAGAAACCCCCTGGCTCCAGCAGCAAGCACCGCGCCTTCAAAGTAGGAGACACTGTTTTCGCCAAAAACTTTACAGGGGACCCACTATGGCTCCCTGCAAAAATCACCCAAATCATGGGCCCTCGTTCCTACCGGCTCGAGACCACCGATGGTAGGTGTTGGAAATGACATATTGACCAGCTAAGGTCCAGGCTGGCCACCTTTCCCCTCATAGACTCTAACCAAGAAATCAGAGGGGGGGGGGGAACCTCAAACTCAGAAAAAGAACTGGTACCTGCGCAAGCAGAACACCCCCACACACACATTAAATAAAAATCAAACATTAAACCAACAATACTTACCAGCCAGCAGGGAACCGTGGCAGATGGGTACTTCGCCTGGAAGCAGCAGCCGGACAAGCTCTACCAGCCCAGAAAACCCAGGCGGGAGCAACAGAGCAAACGACTCGACCGACCCGGAGTCACCAGGTGGGAGTCGCAGCTATAGGCCCGGCTCACCCTTCCAGGCGGTTCCATCGAGGAGCTTGAGAGCGACGCAGAGCCCGTCCGAACCTGACGACGACCAGAGACAGTATGAACCGCGCAAGTCAAGTAGGCAGGTATGGAGACCCGCCTACTTGCATGACTACATTACCCCGCCCCTTGGACGGAACCTGTTCCATACTAGCAGGCTTGAAGACCTGCATTCCTATTGGTCCGGAAGAGTCGGGCCGTCATTGGACGATATATAGCACTTGTGATTGGTTCGTAAGGGGCTTGCCGCGATTGGGTAAAACCAAGCGCGGCAAGTTCAAAAGTCTGTCATTGGCTGCCTAGCCGCGGCCAGCTCTATAAAAAGAGCTGGCCGTGGCTAGGGCCGTTGTCTCAGAATCTGTTTGCTGAATAAAGAGCTGTTGTTCACTTATCGAGCCTCGTCTTTCAATAGGACCCACCGACCATACTTAACAATCACAATAATATTTAGTGTTGTTTATATTATAATAGTGAATTCATTGATAAGCCAATAATAATTGGTAAGCATAAAATGTTAGATTTTTGTCCTTTTTAAATTGTATCTTTAGTTTGGGTTTTAAATTATTAAATTTTCTTTTTTATTTTTCTTGTAAAGTTAAAGATTGTTACGTTGTAATAAATAAATGCATTTTTTTAAAAAAAATACTGCATTAAAATTCATTATTCTAAAAAAAAAAATTTACCGTGCATTTTATAATGTTCCATGCTCCTTAAAAGCCCTCCAAACACTGCTATTTTAACAGTGACAAACCACATTCTGGTTGCAATAAAGCAGCACATATGTATTCACACATTGGCTAAGCCTTCTAGACAAGAACATATTTAGTATTATTTTGTAATCGTAGTACAGAAACAATAACAATATTTTCATAATGATGAGGTTATACAAAGCAGCTCATTATCTGTGATAAGCCTTAAATAATGACATAGCCAATTTCCTGCATGTGGGTTGTTAATTGTAATTAAGATATGTTCAAATGCAAACTATATCAAATTGCCATTATTGTGTTAATTTTTCAGTTTAATATTTTCTCCCATGGGTAGAGGTCAAGGACTGGAGTTATTAATTAATGAAGCCTTTTAGAAATGCAACAGCTTAGCTTCAGGGTATTTTTATATGGTTTTTCTGTGTGGATATCTATTGATTTAAATTAGACTTGTGCTGATGGGTTCTAGTGGCTTTTACTTTTTGTGAGATTCTTTTTTGAATTAAGATGTCACTTAACTGCTCTCATATTCCCTGTTAATCAGCCTAATGACATTAGTCTCTGCAGATTATTCTCACTGATGGATTTTTTTTCTGAATTGCATCCATTCTTCTAAACAAAATTTCAATTTATTTCTTACAAATTGGAGTATTTTTTTCAGTTGCTCATATATGATGAAGAGCTCTGAGCAGTGTAGATTTTAACATAAGTAAAGAGATTCAATTAGTACATGCACAAAAACTGGGTTCAGATTTTAAAACCAATTTAGATCATTTAACTAGTTCATTTATTGATTAGTCTTATAATCATGTCAAAAAATGTAAAACACAAAAAGTAAAACACACAAAACACAATTTTACCCTATTTCAAGGATAAAATTGTTGTGGCCCACCAGCTACCAGCAGAACTGATGGCAGACTCGGATGATGAGGAAGAACTTGGACCAGTTCTGGAGTCTGGGGAAGGCTCTGATGGATGCTCAGCATCGGACACAGAGATAGAGCCATAGCCATCCAGCATTTCCCAGCCAGAGAGGCAGCTGCCCTACAAGGTCCTGTCTAACTCTGATTATCTGTTATCTTAGTGGTTCCCAAAGTGAGCGGTACTGCCCCTGGGGGTGGTAGGATGCCTTAGGGGGGCACTAAGAGGTGGCAGGGGGCGTTCGGTGCATCGGCCCTGCAGGTTCACCCATTGACTAGCACCGCTCTGGAGTCGGCGCCTCCAATGCGGAAGTGGTGGCATGTTACGTGCTGCCATGACCATGTTCGACACACCGCCCCCCTGCTGCCTCTTAGTGCCCCTCTGCTGGCCCCCTTGGGGATGCTAAGAGGCTGCAAGGGGGCATTTGAGGTGCCAGCCCTGCAGGTTCACCCATTGACTGTAGCAACACTCCATATTTAATGGATTTAACCATATTTAACCGCTATGGAGCTGGTGTCTCCAACGCAGAAGCAGTGGCACGTTATGTGCCACTGCAGCCGTGTTCAATGCGCCGCCCCCCTGCCCCCTCTTAGTGTCCCCAAGGGGGACAGCAGAGGGGTGCTAAGAGGTAGTTGGGAGGTGTTCAAGGCGTTGGCTGGCCCTGCAGGTTCACCCATTGAGGTGCTGGGTCCAGAGCGGTGCTACCAGTCAATGGGTGAACCTGCAGGGCCGGCACCTCGAACGCCCCCCTGCTGCCTCTTAGCATCCCCAAGGGGGCCAGCAGAGGTGCGCTAAGAGGCGGCAGGAGGGTGGCACATCAAAAGTGGCCGCGACGGCACATGACATGCCACCACTTCCGCATTGGAGGCGCCAGCTCCGGAGCGATGCTAGTCAATGGGTGAACCTGCAGGGCCAGCTGGCGCCTCAAACATTGACTGTTGTACTGCACCGGAACTGGTGCCTCAAATGCAGCAGCACGTTGGGAAAAGCCGCCACCACCGCTTTCCCAAAGTGCCACCGCTGTCGCATTCTGTCCGTCTGTCTGTCTGTCCGTCCATCCATCCAAAAGGTCTGTCTGTTTGCCTGCCTGCCTTCCTGCCTACCTACCAACCTGTTTGTCTTTCTGTCTACCTACCTACCTACTTACCTACCTATCTACCAATATAGATCTATCTATCTATCTATCTATCTATCTATCTATCTATCTATCTATCTATCTATCTATATCTATCTATCTATCTATCTATCTATCTATCTATCCATCTATATATCTGTCTGTCTGTCTGTCTGTCTGTCTGTCTGCCTGCCTGCCTGCCTGCCTGCCTGTCCCTCCCACCTCTCTCTCTTTCCATCCATCCATCCATCCATCCATCCATCGATCCATCCATCCATGCACAAAGCACTGGCCCCCAAGGCACATTGGGAAAGTAGAGCAAAGCCAGTCTGGGAGGGAGGGAGGGAGAGAGAGAGAGAGCGTGAAAGAGAGAGAGACCTGATGCATCAGATTGAATGAGGCCTAGTTTAGACTGAGGCCCTTTTCCACATTAAAACTTCTTTGCCAGCACATTGAAAACTCTTTGGCTTCTATTGAAGGTTTTGTGGATGAAACATGGTCAAGACTATCAGGAAGCTCTCACATTTTGTTGAGGCTTTAAGCAGGATCCATTGGACCAAATCTTTACCCTAAAAATTACTTTTCCCCAATGTATTACAGTGCCAATTCTGAAGAAGGCAAAACCAAAATGTACTGGTAAATTACAAGGAGAACACACACACACACACACACACACACACACACACACACACCCTTCTAACCCTGCTGGAGCAGGTGATTGGACTAGAATAGATATCTCATTATCTTTCTTCCCTCCTCCCTCCCTTCTTCTTTATTTCTTTTTCTTTCTGTCCCTCCCTTCCATCCCCCGTTCTTTGTCTGTCCCTTTTTCTTTCTTTCCTTTTTCTCTTTCTTTTCTCTCTCTCTTTCCCCCTCCCAGGCTCACCCATTTAGATCAGGGGTCACCAAACCTTTGGACCTCAGGGACCACCAAACTCATAATTTTAAATCCCAGACACCACTAATATGAATTTTGACTAATGGTGGCTTTCTGGCGTTGGTGGGAGAGAGAGAGAGAGAGAGAGAGAGAGAGAGAGAGAGAGAGAGAGAGAGAGAGAGAGAGAGAGAGAGAGATCTGATCAAATCTCTCTCTGTCTCCCTCTCTCTCTCACACACACACAGGCAGGGGTGGGATTTTGACCCCTGATCTAAAGCTGTGAAAACTCCAAAAACAGCTCAAGTAGCTCTGGGGAGACTAATCATAAATTAGAACACTTGCGAAACAACCGGCCATTAAGTGAGAACCACATGTATTTGGTTTGCCAGACACCTGGCCACACCCACCCAGTCACATGACCAGCAAGCCATGCCCACGCAGGCACGTGACCAGCAAGCCACACCCTCAAATTAGGCCACGCCCACAGAAATTTGAATCCCAACCCTGGGTGGGGGGCACCGAGGATGTGTTTGTAGCACCAAGGGGACAGTGGACTGAAAAAGTTTGGGAACCAGATGAGTGAGGAAGAGGAACAGCTAGGGCCTGTCCAGATGTATGCATGTGCAAAGCAGATAGGAGAGGTGAACAAAGGACAACAGTGAGCTGGCTCAGGAAGCAAAACAAGCATGGATGCTGAGTGGCCCTTCCCTGGCTGAGAAACAAATAGGAGGAAATGGGAGTGGTTTGGTTGTTGCAGACAACTGTTCGCATTTCTGGAAAGTTTGCTCTTTGTGTGTTTTATGCGACAAAGACTGTCTTGCCAGAACTGAGGTTTATCTATTTCTCTGTTTGAACTGACTTAATTTGCAGCCCAGCTGGGAGCTCACAGCCTTGCATTTATCATAAGGAGCTGATAAGGACTATTGTTTCGGTTAATTTCTTGCAGGACTCTTGCCTGAACTTTCTGTTGGTGAATGCAATTAATTCCAAATGTGTAAATAAAGAGGATTTTTTCTTTGTGGGGAGTCTATTTCTTGCTTCTGTGAAGGCTGGGTCAGAACAAAAATAAGCAGAACAAAATCAATTATAAAATGCATATGTGCTAAGTACAAAAAAATTCTATGTTCAGACCCCCCCCCCCCCCCCCCCCAAAAAAAAAAAACCCACCCCCAAAAAAAAAACCCCCACCCCCCCCAAAAAAAAAAAAAAAAAAAAAAAAAAAAAAAACCCCAAACCCCACCACCCCCCCAAAAAAAAAAACAAAACCCCCCCCAAAACCCACCCCAAAACCCAAAAAAAAAACCCCCCCACAAACCACCCAACACAAACCCCCCCCCCCCCCCACCCCCCACCCCCCCCCCCCCCAAAAAAAACACCAAAAAAAACACCCCCCCAACCCCCCCCCCCCCCAACCCCCCCCAAAACCCCAAACCAAACAAAAACCCACCCAAAAAAAAAAAAAAAACCCAAAAAAAAAAAACCCCCCAAAAAAAAAAAACCCAAACCCAAACCAAAACACCACCCACAACCCCCACCCAAACCCCAAAACACACCCCCCCCAAAAAAAACCAAAAAACCAACACCCCCCCCCCCAAACAACCCCAAAAAAAAAAACAAACAAAAAAAAACACCCAAAAAAAAAAAACAAAACCCCCACCCCCAAAAAAAAAAAAAAAAAAAACCCCCCACCAAAAAAAAAAAAAACAAAAAAAACAAAAAAAAAACAAAAAAACCCAAAAAAAAAAAAAAAAAAAAAAAAAAAAAAAACAAAAACCCCAACCCCCCAACACAAAAAAAAAAACACCCCACAACCAACCCCAAAAAAAAAAAAACCCAACAAACCAAAACAAAAAAAAAAAAAAACAACACACAAAAAAAAACCAAAAAAAAAAACAAAAAAAACAAAACCAAAAAAAAAAAAACAAAAAAAAAAACAAAAAAAAAAAAAAAAAAAAAAAAAAAAAAAAAAAAACAAAAACCCCCCCCCCCCCCCCCCCCCCCCCCCCCCCCCCCCCCCCCCCCCCCCCCCCCCCCCCCCCCCCCCCCCCCCCCCCCCCCCCCCCCCCCCCCCCCCCATAAATATATAGCCTTTATATCAGGGTGCCCCAATACCTAGTCCACGGTCCGGTACCAGGCCATGGCCATTGGGAACTGGGCCACACAAGTGGCAAGTGAGTGTGTGAGTGTGCAAAGTTCCATTTCTGCAAGTGGCAGGCGCATGTGTGAAAACATCCCTTCTTCACCACTAACACTGCCAATCTGTGGAGTCAAAAAGGTTGGGGATCTTTGCTTTACATGATGCCAGATGTGTTCAATATAATGGTTTCTTAAATGAACTGTGTGGTCTTAGCATTTCTGCCAACAATTTATATGTAAAGAACCCAGGAGAACAACCAGCAATTGAGGTCCCTGTGGTCTATTCTTTCAAGTAGGGATTTTAACTATCTAAGACTAAAAGGGGCGTACAGTTGACAATTAAATAAAATGTAAGCAATATCTTCAAAGGCCAGAGCAAATTAATGTAGCACTGATTCATTATTTTGGGTTTCTTATCTTGCTGAGTTGCAAGGCTGAAAGATCAAAAACAAATATGAATATACATAGAAGACTTAGAGGCCCTACCTAGTAGTGATGGAGGGTCAGCCATGTCACCAAATATGTCATCCCTGATAGATGATGCCTGTCATCATGCTAAGCTCTTCAGCTGCAGTTTTTTTTTCTTTTGCCTGCATTTGGGCATGATTGATTGATTGATTTAGCATATTTTTATGCCTGCCCATCTTATCAATGAAATTCTGGATAGTGAACAAAAGATAAAAAAACATATTTCAAAATTAAAATATTTATATAAACAATGTATATACATATAACACAATAATAACAGTCTGCCAAGTGTGTCTTAAAAACAGATTCAAAGGGTACATGAAAGCTGAGGAAAAGGGTTTACAGTTTACATGGCACAAAAGTTAAGTTAGCATCTGTTTTAATTTGCTTTTTAAATGTATAATTGAATTAGGTATAAGACATACAGTATAATTATGTGCAAAGATACTTCAAAGAATCTTTTAAACTGAAGAGAGTTTAATCCAAATCCACTCCATATGTCTTCACTTCAAACATTGTAAGAAAAGTTATTTTTTTATCTTATGTAATGAAGGGAAAGAAAACATCTGAAGAAATTCATATAGAATTAATCACAATGGCCGGCCAATTCTGAAAGTACATGGGCACTCATTTTTTTAAAGAAAAGTATTATGATTCATGTTTTTAATGACTATTCTAGTTATCTCCAAAGGAAACGAAGAAAACTTCCCAGCACTGTAAAAATTCTGCACATTTTGGACCATTATAAGAGACTCTGAAGCTAGTCTAAAGGATGTCTTACATATTGGCAAAAAAAAAAAAAAAATCAGAAAATAAAATACAAGCTGATTAGTCAAGACCTTGTTGATGATCCAAACTCTGTCAAAGACCTTGGAATACTCATCTCTAATGATCTAAGTCAGTGGTCCCCAACCTTTTTTGTACCAGGGACCGGTTTCAAGCAGAAACACTTTTTCAAGGACCAGCGGGGGAGATTCTATTTTCCATTCCCAAAACTTTATGTTTACCCTACAACTAGCATTAAAGACACCTGACTGCAGTCTCTCTAGTTCTAGGTCTTGCCCAGCTGTGTAGCTACAAAATTTCATACAGATGTTTCTCTTATCTCTGTTTGGTGAAAACAGGAATTGAATGAGGAGCATTTAGTCAGTGTGTTTTCCCTAGGAAGCTCCTGTAGTCCTTGTTTAGGGATCATTCAGAGCTACGATGGACCTCTAACATCCAGCCCAGGAAGAAACTGCTTCAAAGAAGCCGGGGGGGTGGCTTTTCCTGTCGCCGCACCTCCTCCGAAGCGCCCGTTCACCCCCACCCCGCCGCCCGCACGCGGTTCAATCCAGTGCTCCGTTCTGCCTGCCTGCCTGCCTGCCTGCGTTTCTGGTTGTTTGGGAGCAGCTTCGGCTGATAAAAAGAGGCGAATAGTTATTATTCTCAGCTGAAGCTTCTCCGAATCAACCAGAAATGAAGGCAGGCAGGCAGGCAGGCAGAACGGAGCACTGGATTGAACCGCGGGCGGGCGGGCGGGGTGGGGGTGAACGGGCGCTTCGGAGGAGCTGCAGCGACAGGAAAAGCCACCCCCCCTGGCTTCTTTGAAGCAGTTTCTTCCTGGGCTGGTGGAGGAGCGAGAGAGCGACTGAGAGAGGAACGAGGCAGGAGGAAACCGAAGCCACTGAGCCGAAGAGCAGGACAGGCTTTGATTGCTTCCTCCCTCCCCTTCTTTCATTTGTGTCCTTGATCCCTGATCCCAGCAGCATTCACCGAAGGCGAAGAAAGTCGCCATTTTTTAATTTATTTTTTCTTTGCGGCCCGGTACAGAGTGCTCCACGGACCGGGACCGGCCCGCGGCCCAGTGGTTGGGGACCCCTGATCTAAGTGCTAGAGCCCACTGTTACTACATAGCCAAAAAGGCATTAAGAGTTGTTAACCTAATTCTACGTAGCTTTTTCTCTGGTAATATCACACTACTAACTAGGGCATACAAAACATTTGCTAGACCAATACTCGAATACAGCTCATCAGTCTGGAACCCACATCACGTATCTGATATTAACACAATTGAGAAAGTCCAGAAATATCTCACAAGAAGAGTTCTACATTGCTCTACTCATTGCAGAATACCTCATGCCACCAGACTTGAAATTCTAGACCTAGAAAATCTAGAACTACGCCATCTTCGGTTCGATCTAAGTACAGTATATAAAATCATACATTGCAATGTCCTACCTGTCAATGAATACTTCAGCTTCAACCATAACATCACAAAAGCAAACAATAGATACAAACTCAAGGTTAACCGCAACAAACTTGATTGCAGGAAATACGACTTCAGCAACAGAGTGGTCAATGTCTGGAATACTCTACCTGACTCTGTGGTTTCTTCCCCAAACCCCAAAAACTTTAACCTTAGACTTTCTACTATTGACTTCACCCCTTTCCTAAGTGGTCTGTAGGGGGGAGTGCATAAGCGTACCAAGGTGCCTATTGTCCCTGTCCTTTTGTTTCTTTTATTTTTTGAATATGTATTCATTTCATGTATTCATAACTATGTTTATCCTTATACTTATTATCTTGTAAGTGATTGACAAATCAAATAAATAAATAAATAAATGTTATGTGAGCAAATTGAACAATAGGCCTTCAATGAAAAATATGTTGACAAATGGGAATTGGAGCCAGGCACTAAAGTATTAGGAGTCCTTTGTGCTCTTTGAGCTTGCTTGTTTTCTTGCATTCTAGGTAACATTATCAGTACTCAGAGCACCAAGGATCCCTCATTTCAATCCTGAGCTTCAAATATTATCCTTTATTGGTAGTCAAGTATTAATTTTTAATCCTCTCAAAGTGAACAAAACACAGCCGATTTTGCAAAGGTCATACTGCACCAAAGAGATGCTGGAGTCTGTCAACTAATTAATGGAATATATTGGTTTTCCAGGTCAAGGCATATATGAAGTCCCCTGTGCACATACATTGGACAGACCAATAGAAGAATAAGTACCCGCTTGGATGAACACAAAAATGCAATAAAAAAGCTGGAACACCCTTTCTCATTAGTCCAACACATGAAAGCCACATACAGGTCAATAGAATACGCTTGATGAACAAATGCAGCTGGACCCCCCCCCCGAAGCAAGGCATAGCTCACCCAAACCCTAGCCACTATAGAAAACCCAGCTACAGAATTATCAGAGAAGCCATAGAGATTGAAAAAAGACCTGAAAGCATGAATAGAAGAGATGATTCCACCAGACTGTCAATTATTTGGAAGCCTGCACTCACAAACAAAAAAACCTCCACACCACAAGCCAGGCAAACACCTGGGCACAAACAGACTCCCCCTGATACCTCCAGCTCAAACACACCCCAACCAGGCACCCAGATGAAACCTAGCTTCCTAATAAATGATAGCCGTCCATTTACCCGGAGCCAAGCCGCACTAAAAGCCTCCAATACAGGAACACAATGTTGCCAGCCAATCAAGACAAAAAAAGCCACAAAACAGACAGAAGATATTAGAAACACCAATCAAGCACAACACAGCAAACTCCAAGACCAATAAACACAGACCAAGACTCCCAACCAATCAGGATGAAGGAAAAAAAACCATTCTGGCACAGCAGTAGGCTAGCCCCAAATTTAAAACTGAAATGGCTGTGAAAGTCTGACTCACAAACAAACACAATACAGAAGCCTGATGATGGCAGATGAGATTCTGCCAAAACGTTGCTACAACTTTAAAAGCACAACTATAATGACGTGGGAAAATACCCGAACAAAGCTGAATACCATACATGTAAGTACCCACGAAAACTTAAGAAAACATATATATCTATATCTATATCTATATCTATATCTATATCTATATCTATATCTATATCTATCTATATATCTATATATCTATATATCTATATCTATATCTATATCTATATCTATATCTATCTATCTATCTATCTATCTATCTATCTATCTATCTATCTATCTATCTATCTATCTATTTATAGACTGCTCAAAAAAATAAAGGGAACACTTAAACAACACAATGTAATTCCAAGTCAATCACACTTCTGTGAAATCAAACTGTCCACTTAGGTAGCAACACTGATTGACAATCAATTTCACATGCTGTTGTGCAAAAGGAATAGACAACAGGTGGAAAGCATAGGCAGTTAGCAAGACATCCCCAATAAAGGAGTGGTTCTGCAGGTGGTGACCACAGACCACTTCTCAGTTCCTATGCTTTCTGGCTGATAGTTTGGTCACTTTTGAATGCTGGCAGTGCTTTCACTCTAGAGGTAGCATGAGACAGAGTCTACAACCCACACAAGTGGCTTAGGTAGTGCAGCTCATCCAGGATGGCACATCAATACGAGCTGTGGCAAGAAGGTTTGCAGTGTCTGTCAGCATAGTGTCGAGAGCATGTAGGCGCTATGCCAGAGCCCTGCAAAATGACCTCCAGCAGGCCACAAATGTACATGTGGCTGCTCAAACGGTCAGAAACAGACTCCATGAGGGTGGTATGAGGGCCTGGCATCCACAGGTCGGGGTTGTGCTTGCAGCCCAACACCATGCAGGACCTTTGGCATTTGCCAGAGAACACCAAGATTGGCAAATTCGCCACTGGTGCCCTGTGCTCTTCACAGATGAAAGCAGGTTCACACTGAGCACATGTGACAGATGTGACAGGGTCTGGAGACGCCGTGGAGAACGTTCTGCACCTGCAACATCCTCTAGCATGACCAGTTTGGCAGTGAGTCAATAATGGTGTGGGGTGGCATTTCTTTAGGGGGCCGCACAGCCCTCCATGTGCTTGCCAGAGGTAGCCTGACTGCCATTAGGTACTGAGATGAGATCCTCAGACCCCTTGTGAGACCATATGCTGGTGCGGTTGGCCCTAGGTTCCTCCTAATGCAAGACAATGCTAGACCTCATGTGGCTGGAGTGTGTCAGCAGTTCCTGCAAGATGAAGGCATTGATGCTATGGACTGGCCTGCCCGTTCCCCAGACCTGAATCCAATTGAGCACATCTGGGACATCATATCTTGCTCCATCCACCAACGCCACATTGCACCACAGACTGTCCAGGAGTTGGGGGATGCTTTAGTCCAAGTGTGGGAGGTGATCCCTCAGGAGACCATCCACCACCTCATCAGGAGCATTCCCAGGAGTTATAGGGAGGTCATACAGGCACATGGAGGCCACAGACACTACTGAGCCTCATTTTGACTTGTTTTAAGGACATTACATCAAAGTTGGATCAGCTTGTGATGTTTTTTTCCACTTTAATTTTGAGTATAACTCCAAATCCAGACCTCCATAGGTTGCTAAATTCGATTTCCATTGATAATTTTTGTGTGATTTTGTTGTCAGCACATTCAACGAACAAAGTATTTAATAAGAATATTTCATTCATTCAGATCTAGGATGTCTTTTTTTTGCATTCCCTTTATTTTTTTTGAGCAGTGTATACACATGTGCATGTGATGGAAACATGCCAGTTATGGCATGAAACATAGCAATTTTGCAGCTTTCCTTACAGTTCCAGTTTTATTACAGTTCAGGTATTCCTGAGCAAATTATACAAGTATGTACTGTATGTATCTTTGCTCTTTCAACCCTAACCTATGAATAAAACATTGTTATAATACCCCCGTGAGAAATCTAGCAAAATATTTTTCCCACACTTCCTGAGATAAAAGATTGCCTATGGATTCAATTTTAATAGTGTAGTTAAAAGCAATTGGCTACACAGCGATGGCAAAATTAGAACAACTGACAATGTTATCCTAGGTACTATTGTTTCTTCAATTATAGCACTCCTCAAAGCTAAAATCTGTTTTTTTTTATCTCCTCCACGTCTCACACTTCACTTGACACCATTTATCTTTACTTTCATAGCTGAAAGGAATCCACAGTATTGTTTTCAACTCTATCATTTATAATAGCTAGATGAATGTTGATTAACTTTAAAAAAATAGACTTGATGGGTAAGCATGCCAGTTGTCTATGCCAGCATGCAGAATGAAGTGCTTTCAAACTCAACTTGCTAATTCAGTTGAGTTAAATGTGTTTTGCTTTTATATCATGCAGGTTGATTTACTAGAGATATCTTTGCTTTTGTTTTTGCCTTTGTTACATTACCAAGATGATTCCATCATATTTTCATCTTAGTTAAAGCCAACTTCAGATAAATAGTAGGAAAAGCCCTACTGCGCTGTCACTCTCACATTTTTGAGTTGTTGGGCACACTTGGAACTTGGGGCCTTCTCACAAAAAGTGGCCGCTGTGGGCCTGACATTCATAAACAGATGATCAATGAGGACACAAACAATCACAAAACACTGATTTACTTAAATGTTGCTAAATAACTTTGGATGTTTGATCCATAATTTCTTGGAATGTGTTTTATTTCTTGCTAAACTTTGTGAACCAGTTTCAGTTGTTGTTGTTGTTGATGATTTTGGTAGCTTTTCATACTTGACTTTCAGGACACTCAGTTGGAATAATGTCATTCCTATCTTCTAATTTTCTGAGATAGCTGAAATTGTCTTCATAATATAGCAGCATTCTATTTATTTCCTTCTTTCTCTTCTGCTCACAGTATTTTAATCATTCTAACATTCTACTGATGAATAAGAGTATTTATATCAGTTATGATTGGTTATACAATATAGCATTTTTAATATTTCTGAAAATAAGGTCATTTGCATATATATCTACATATATTTCCTGAAATATACTATGCACTGTTGACTAGGAACAGTGCATGGTATATTTTCAGGAATTCATGTTAATTGGCCTTTAGGAAATTGGTGGGGGGGGGGAGTCAGAATCAACCCTTTTGGATCTTTCCTATGTCTGAATCAGGGAAATGCAATCAGGGCCTTAGAGTCATAAAAGCCCCCCAATACCAATTTCTTCAAGAGATTTCTTTAACTCCCATTACTGAAAACTAGTGGTGAGGCAGAAAACACATAAAAACTATAGCTGAAGCCTCATAAATGAGCTCATAAGCAAGCATTCAAAAATATTTTGTCCCTAAAAAGGACAAATTAAAAATGGATGTTAATTCAAAGTCTGTGCATTGCTGCTCTAGGTTATTCCAAAGTAACATCATAATTGATGCAACAGGCAATTAACTAAAGTAAAACATAACTACACTTATTATTCCTACAAAATAACTCACCTGAGACAAGGTAGTTTTACATGGAATCTTAAGTTATAAGAAAACAGAATTGACCTTAGGCTAGTTTTAATCCAGAAAAACCTTGATTCTCAAATTACCACTACTACTACTTTGCAATCTCATGTAGTTCTGAGAAGATAGTATTAGGAATGTGAAAGTGATGCCATACTAGCTTTTAGAAAAATCAATAAAGGATGTTCCGAGCAAGTGTTCTTAAAAGGACCAGTTCGTGTATTTTTGTGAAGAACTAGCAGGATGTACCCACTATCTTCATATTTTTTTAAACAGTACCTAAAACAATTTTTTTCAGATTGATTGTTTTGTTGGCAGGTATTACAGATGCTTGTACTGGGTTTAAATGTACTTATTCAGCATAACTTTATTTCTGTACATTTGGATAAAAGGATGAAAATTGGATCCATGATTTACTTTATAGCTATTACAAATGTTCCTATGGTTTGCAAAGCAGAAAACAGGCATTATGTCCTTATGTGGTTGTTGTAAAAACAGTAAGTATACCATGGAGAAAAAAATAGTTTACTGATCATTTCTCCATTATAATATAACACCAGCTATTGCTATTATAATTTCAGAGTTGGGTTACATTCTGCAAGTTAATATCAGATCAATCTAGATTCCTAACAAAGAAGTTAGGAATCTAATTTATGAATGGATTCTTTTGTATCTATCTATCTATCTATCTATCTATCTATCTATCTATCTATCTATCTATCTATCTATCATCCATATCATTCAAATGCTATGTAACTGTCATTAGCATTTTAAAACTGTCTCTTTCCAATCATTATCAGTTTCACTAATGAAAAGATTAAGCTTTATTGTCTTGCAATCAGATAAGCCATGTACAAAACTAATGTCAAGGATGTGAATCAGTGACTGAGAAAATCAAAAAGCAAGGCAGACAAAGTAAGTAAACTATAGTAGATGAGAAGTGGGAGTAAAAGTATCCCCTTAGCAGATGGAGGCAGTACTAACCAACATGAAAGCTACACCTGCTCCTCCAAAATTCCCTTTATAATAATTGCACAATAAACATTTTATGGTTTATTCTTGAGCCATCAAGCTGGGCTCCAAAAACAATGTGAGTTATTTAAAATTTAAACCACAGTTTAGCTTACTGAGAATGCAAACCTGATAGAAACAAAATTAAATAACCATCACTTAAAATAAATTAAACATACTTCCATTTGCAGCTATAGCTTTAAATTACAAAACCAATTATAACACACAGAAAAGCAGACTGACCTTTAGTAAAATAAAATAAACCATAAATATGAAAAAAAAATGGGACCTAGCCACTTTTGTAAAAAAATATTTATTTTCATTGAGAATCATGGGATTTGAAAGACGATATGAAAACAGAGCAAAATGAAAGGCTAAACCTTTTTCAGGCAGTACTCATTTCCTAGCTCCTTTGTATTTCCTATTCAGATTACAAAAGTTATAAATGAAATTTATATTACATTTTCTGTTTGGCAGGTCTGTTGCAGATAAGGTTCATGCAATGTTAGGGTTGGGGTTCAGGCAGCCCACCTTTTTAAATTATTATTTTGCAGAACCTGGCACTTCCTGCATTCATGCTGTCCATATCTAAAAAAATATAATAGAGGTGAATCAATGTGGTCAGTTCTTGTGTAATGAAGTTGAATATCACATGCGTGGAAATGAACATATGAACATAAATCTATGTTAGAAAATATGAAATGATGCCATGCAGATGGTGAATGTTATCTATGAAGATAAGAATATACAGTTTGTTGGTGATTTATATGTGTTGGTCAAGTGAATACTGATAATGTAAGGGATAAAATTGAGAAAAAGATAATTTGAAGATGACAAACATTTACTTTATCAATAAAGGGAAAATAGAGGGTTCTTCAGTATCTGATACTCTGCAAGTCCCCACACAAACTTTGTAGGTAGAAGGTACATCTTGCAGCAGAAACTAAGTAACTCCAGCATAGTCTTACATAGGTTGGTTCAGAGATGGTTCAGAGCCAGCTTTGAATACACTGGACTCAATGTCCAAAGTGAAGGCAGCTTGGAGTAACTTACACAAACAAGTGTTGAGGAATGGCTTTAAGGTTGTCATGTCCCTGTTGGAGCCTGCATCTGTGGAGGAAGACAAGCCAGAACTGGAGCAGACACATATGTCTGAGGGGGAGGCTTCATTGGCTTGGGAGGAAAATGGGGAGAAGCAAGCCCAGTCAGGCCAGGGCCTTTCAGGATTTTGATGGCTTGTAGGCAGGGAGTGGGGAGAGGATGACCAAGAGAGGCTAAGCAGTGAATATGAGAGACAGACCACCTGCTCCTGATCCTGGAGCAGAGACTGGAGAGAAGGCAAGAACAGCACAGACTGACCCAACTACTTGGGAGTACAGTGCCTCACCTCTCTTTACAAGGCACACCTGGGGATTGAGACTTAAGGAGACACTGTGAGGAGGGGCATTTGTTGAAAAAAAAAAGCTGAATTACTGGAGTGTTGACTGCTGACATTTGAATTCTTGCTTTGCAGCCATGATGCTCACAATGTTGGGCTGGACTATTTGCAGCTGGCGGCTGCTTGAAGTGTGTGTGTGTGTGTGTGTGTGTGTGTGTGTGTGCGCGCGTGTGTGTGTCATCACTTTGCTTTCGGACTTGCCAGAAATGGAGTGTTTGGGGAAATTTGGAGTAATAAAGAGGCGGTTTGAACTGCCATCTGCCTGTGTTATCTCTGTACCATGTCCTGGCTCATCACAAAGGTGGACCAAAAGGAGTTGGCCTGAGTGAGTGACAGGGAAGGGTGAGTGATGTAGTGGCCAAGTGAACATCTAGAAATGGCAATCAGGTTGCGGGTCACTGAACCTCAGCCACAGTAGAAAGCAGCCAAATAGATTGAAATGAAAATCACCTTTCAGGACCTAAACATAGTTATCGTGGTAATGGCAGCAATACCAGTAGAAGTCCCGCGAAGTGACACAACCTATCAGTAGATGGCAGGTGCTAGTACACCAGAAAGATTGTCATGGAATGGTGGTACATGGTACCAGTGATTAGGGTCAAAATAAATATAATTAAGACAAAGCTGGAATATAATATGGCATAAAGTTCATAAATCAAGACTAATGAAAGAATATTAAGGAATCTTAAATGGATAACTCTAGGAAATCCTTGGACAGATAGAAACAGAGACATAAGCACAACATAGAAGAATGAAACAGAAGAAGCTCGTATAAAGCTTTAAAAGAGTATACAATAGAGTTTAGAAGATTAGCATAATTCATATAATAACAGATCAGAATTTATTTATTTATTTGATTCATCAATCATAGAGTATAAATAGTGTGGGTCCTAAAACGCCACCTTGGGGGACACCACTGTTAACTGGAGCAGGGTTTGATATAGCGCTCCCTATTTTTACTATTTGTTGCCTGTTTGACAGGAATGCAGTAATCCACTTATGAAGGGATCCAGAAATGCCGTAAGAGTTTAGTTTGAACAGTAGTTTATGTACCACTGAATCAAAGGCTTTTCAGAAGTCTATGTAAATTGCATCTATTGTTTACGGCAAATAGTAAAAAGTAAGTAGAATTTGCTTTCTAATTTAAACAAGTCTATCCCCTGTAATAATAATATGGTCCTTTTCAAAGGGAATTGATCTATATGTGGGTTTGTACCATCACTGAAATTATGACACACATTTTAGGATTACTTATATCTGTTTTCTATTTTCCTTACCTGGCCTGTCTCTTAGCTATTCAGGTGGGTGTTAGAATTACTTTTAAATATGACGAGTATTTTCTCTATTAAACTGAATTCCATTAAATTTTCTGTAACCTTTTGAACCTCTGGGTCAGAACAACCTTCAAAATCAAAAGCAACCATTTTACAGCCAAAAGCAAAATACATGCTGGTAATTCCGACTGAAATAAGGAATGTAGGATGAGGTTGGATAAGGCATATTGTAAACCACTCTATGGTGCCACTCTTACCCTATGATAAGATGGTCAGCCAATAAATTTAATAAATAATAATAATTGTTTTCCACTGAATTGTACAAGTTTCATTATCTACTTACATTTACATCCTCAGTTCATTATCTACTCACACTTACCTCCTCAATTCATTTTAGTACAGCAATATATATGAAGACATTTTTCTTTACTCTTCTAATATTTGTCAGAAGATTCATATAAGCTTACCAGTATATAACATTATTTTTGGGGGAAGAAATGCATTTATTTTTATCAGTCAATAAAATTTACATCCTCAATTCATTATCTACTTACACTTACCTCCTCAATTCATTTTAGTACAGCAATATATATGAAGACGTTTTTCTTTACTCTTCTAATATTTGTCAGAAGATTCATATAAGCTTACCAGTATATAACATTATTTTCTTGGGAGGAAATGCATTTATTTTTATCAGTCAATAAAAAGTATTTGGAAAAGTGTCTTAACTTCTAAAATGTTGGTTTTCATTTATACTTCTGCAAAATATTCCAGGCAGGGCTAATTCAGATTTAAACTAAATTAAATATACAACTATGGAGTCCTTGGTGCTCTCTAAGCTTGGTTATTTGCTTGCAATTAGGAACATCACTGATTCTAGCGAGATGAGTTTTCTCCCTGTTTATTTACTGTAGCTTGCTCTACCAGTATCAGGATATGAGGATATGGTGATATGGTTTCTTCCTTCGTAAATATCCAATAAACAAACCAATGAAATTACTGATTAATTTCCATGGTTGAGAGTCAATTTATATCACAATCTTGCCAATTTTAATCCAACACATTGACAGAAAATACTTTCTAATGTTTAGAACCTGAATCTTGCTTATCTAATAAAAGAGGATGAGATTTTCTGGAAACAATCTATTGGTAGAAAACTATTCATGCTGCTGGACACATTAAAAAGCTGTCCAAGAGTTTCTCACAAATGTGAAACTTAAACTGCTGCACATTTTTGTTAAGCTTCATAAAACATCAAAGCATCTTGAGCACAACCAGTTGTTTATCACTTCTTACAAGGCCACTCTTCTCCCCTTCCATCAGCAAAATAAAAATTGAAAGTAGGGATAACCTTTATACAAACTTAGTCACTTACAAGTTACATGGATAATTCTGGAATAATTGAAAGAAAACATGGAAACTCCACTTTCCAATCATTGTAATTATGTTTCATTCAGCTAATACAGAAGAGGTCAAGTAGCAAGACATTTAATTACAATATCCACCCACCTATATCTCTGATAAAATGTTGCAGAGGAAATTACAGATGAGACATTGAATACAACGGCCTGAAAATGCATTAATGAAGGGTTCAATCTGCTGAAGACAGGAGGTTACACACAGACATCTGCTCCTCATGTCTTTTATCAGTTAACATGAAAAAATATAGGAAACTAGAAGGTCTTCAATATTTTGTATAAAAACCCCTTCATATTAGGATAGAGACCTAATGCATTGAAGTCAAATCAGGTCCAACTCCATTCATTAAAAGTCCATTTATCTGTCAGAATGCCCTAAGAGGTTGTGGAATTCAAATGTATTAACCTATTAGGACTCATAAAATTAATCAACGTATGAGCAGAGTGGAGTTAAGGAAACTGCTAGGTGAAAGTTTTCATGTGTTTAGTCATATGGCAATAGTTTTCTTACACTGTTAGATGATACAGGCGTCCTAATTATAACACCATTGGCACTTTTTAATAAAGATAGCTGTTCAGCATAGTATCAAGTTCTCAATTGGCATATCTGGAGCAGTTACTGGCATTCCTGTCATTTTTCACTCTGCACATTTCATGCATCAAATGAAATGGAATCTAACCTAGGAAGCTTTTTGCTGAAATAAATGTGCTGGGTTGTAAAATTGATTGAAAGACCTTTTTCAGACCCAAATCATCATGCTTAGACTCAGACTCTGGTTCTGTGGAAGCTGTTCCACTTGAACTAGTAGAATATCAGCCTCAGAAGCAGTGGTGGGATTCAATTTTTTTTACTATCGGTTCTGTGGGCGTGGCTTGGTAGACGTTGCAGGTGAAGGATACTGGTAACATCAGTCAGGGGTGGTATTTGCCAGTTCTCCGAACTACTCAAAATTTCTGCTACCAGTTATCCTGAACTGGTCAGAACCTATTGAATACCACCTCTGCTCAGAAGTCACTAAGCCAGGAGGCACTCAAGGCTGTTCAAATACAGTTATCCTCGGTAGAACTGTCAGATGATGTCACATGGGCTCAGAGGATAGAGCAAAGGAATAAACTCAATAAGCCTCCTTGCCAAGCAAGGAAGTATCTATGTTAATTAAAAACAACAGGTTTCAGCTGATTTAAGGAGTAGCTTTGACCCATGCTTCTCCATTGGAAACAACTGTCTGATTTTTTTTCCTGGCAGGTTGTTCCTGTGATTCTACCTATGGAACTCTGACTTGGATTGACTTGGCTTTCTGAACTTCGAATTGGATTTGAATTCTCTTCTTCGTGTGACTACTGAAAGCATAATTACTGAGGCAAGCTTGCTTTCCCAGAGATTCTATTTTAATTTACATTGCTTTCCTGCTTTGTCTGCTGTTATCTACTCACCCTTGAATAAATTGCTACTTTCACCTAGCAACTGAGTATGTGACAGTTTGAAACCAGAACAAAAATAAGAACCTAATCTGGATTATACATTAGGACAACAGAAGAGGAAAATATTTGTTTTGCCCACAGCGACATACACTTTGTTGCATTTAATTGCAATTCCATAGGCATATATGTGTTCTTTCTTTTAAAAGAAGTCATGCATCTTCTTTCCAGAAATCCTTCCTGCTCTGCCAGTGAACAAAAATAACAATTATTACCTTGTTATATTTATATTTACTTCCTTCAGAAGGCCAAGGTTTCTTGCATATTACTCTTCCTTCATTTTAAACTCATGTGTAAAAGCATTAGAAGGCCTATATGAAAAATTTATGAATCTGGAAATGAACTACTATATGTCAGAGAATATGTGAGCATTCTGTTTTTCTTCAGACCATGCCAAATCATTTCCGTACCTATTGAAAAGGAAACTATCAAGATCTTAACAGGATATCTGGGAACAAAGAATTCTTTTGTAAACAATTTACAATTGAATGTAACAGAAAAGACCAAGATTGTTAGCAGATTCTTGTGATCTAAAGATAAGTTTTCAAATCTTTGGACGCACATACATGCAGAAAGAGAGTGAGAAGAAAAGAGAGAGAGAGAGAGAAGGGTCTACTTGTGTTTTACCTGGAAATCTGGAAATTTCCTGGATATTTTTTTTCATGAAAACCTAAGAAGTTTTTCCCCACAGCTATTTGAAAATTTGTTGACTGTAAGATACCAAACTGTTGATTTTGAGGTTAGCAGATTTTGGTGGGAGAAGTAGGCGGGTGGATGCTAAATGGGATGGCATTGTTTTTGTCTAGGAAAGAGTTGGTGGTTGTCAGGTTGTAAGTTCGTTCACTTTGTACTGAAGAAGTGTTTTCCCGCTCTTTCAATTACTTGGTTGTTTGTTTGGGGTATGATGTGATAAAGAGTGGTGTAGACTGATATGTGTTTATTTATTTTTATTATTTCAATTTATATAGCTGCCATCTCAAATACATGACTCTGGATGGCTCCCAACAATTAAAATTATATAAATAATGATGAGAAAAATACAAAGCTATAAAACCATACAGTGAGACAGTCTGTACCTGTGGCATACCAAAAACTAACCACAGATGAGGTTTGGGAAGACTTGGAAAAGTGAGGAGGCAGATGGTGGTTGAAGATATTATGGTGGCAACAGGCAGGGATAGATATAGAAGGATGAAGCAGTTTGTCCTTTATGGAGAAGATGGTGTTGGCTCTTCCAGCCTCCTGTGTTGTACCCAGTGCTTGGTAATGAGGGCTTGAAATCCCTTGGTTTCTGACTGTTACTATTCAGTTTTCAGTTAGCCTGAAATAAGATATCCTGAGTACAGGATCAGAAAATTGATCTTGCTTGCATTATTGAAACATTATTGGGAGAATATGTCCTGCTGGGTTTTGTGGGTGGCACTAGTTATGAACTGGAATCTGGGATGGCGTTAATTAGGATTCGCAATTAGAGGAAACTTAACTTTCTACTAGCCTCCCAATTACATGCATACCTCCTTTTTGAGCTACCTATCTGTTAGTCCTTCAAGGTAGTCAAGACAAGAAACACAATCATGAATACCCTACCTTTACTACAAGGTTATATTAACAGAAGCTGGCAAGACTGAAAGTTATTCTTTCATCCTTGTACTCTTCAGAAAATTGAGAGAGGGATCCCTCCTGAAATGTTTCTGATGCTTCCTATTCTCAATGGGCTGAATAAGTTTTATATGCCAGTGGTCCAGTCTGTGACTCTTCTTTCTGTTTCTCAAGGTAATTCCCATATATTGTTATATTACTTGAATCTGTAGTTAGATTGATAGTAGAGTTCACTAGGCTTATAGCACTAATGGACAATAATCTGTCATCCCTAGGTATTGCTAGGTGCTCCAGAATTCATGGCCGCTATGGCAATGATGACTTGATCTAAATTATTTCTAGCCTGACTTACAATGTGGATTATACATCAACCTGTGGTAATGTGACTTAGAGTCAGAATAACTGACCTTACATCAGTTCCATTTGTCATGGAGAGACTCCTCCCTGTTGACCATTTAATTCTCTGAGGATGCACAGAACCCATTAAATAAATCCACCCAGACACCTAATGGACCTGGTTGAGTTCCAGAATCTTGGAATTGTTCCTGGGCGGTTAGTTGACACTTGGAATGAGAAGGCAATGCCAGGACTGGATTGGATTGATTCTGTATTGACTTTCTGTGCGTGTCAATCCTAGAGAAGTCTCAAATTGTCAAAAGAAACCCTGGTAAAGAAACAGCATAAGAGATGCCGAGACATCACTGCAGGAAAATGAAGAATAATTTAATTGAGTAAAAGAAGAATAATTTAATTGAGTAAAAGCTTTTCTTACAAAAGTAACAAAACATATTTTTCCTGTCCTTATTGTGTCCATAGAAAGCTGGTCAGTATTCAATTAGGGTGACCCAATTCCTCATAAATTCTCTAAAAATTGCTCAGAGTTACACCAGCTGTAGAGATGGAATGGAATGGAGGGGCAGGATCTTGCATGGATATTTCTAAACCTTTTGGTCCTAGTGAAACACACCACAGATTTTCAATGGAATTTGCTAAGAGCTAATAGTATGGCTATTCTTAACAATCAATATCTCTACATGAAATCAATATCTCTATAAGATACCTGATATATCCCAGTCTCTTAAAAATTTATCTATTTATTTTAAAAATTTTAAACAAAGTTTTCATAAAGATGTTGTTTTTAGTCACAATCTCATAAACAAATGGGATTTGTATAGTATCATAAAATGTTGGCTGCTAGATGATCTTTTGTTTATTGAAAAAGATTTTCACACCTCTGCAATTAAATCTCCATATCTTTGCACTATTAACAAAATCCTGACTTTTTAAATGTTCTAAATGATTTTAAATAACTTGTTTGTTTGTTTTCTGTCCTGTTCCCTTCAAAAATTGAAGATTAATATTTCTGCATGTTTAATATTTCTACATACACACACACACATTTTGCATATATGTATATATATGCACAAATATTTATCTTCAATTTCCAAAATATATATACACACACTAAAATTCCAGGAGGCAAGAGGGCACTGAATAAACAAATTATCACAATTGATAATTTTTTTATTATTGACATTTTTTTTAACCTACAGTCAAATATAATGTGTTTGAAAATGGCTAATGCTTGATGCCATTTCAGATGCACTGAGGTTGAAAGGCAATGAAAAAAGAAAGAAAATTCTAAAATGCTCAACTGGGTTGTCCTTTTCATTTTATCCTCCCAACAATTCTTTTAAAATGACATATTGAAGGTGACAGGCTTCCAGAGAATCTAGTAAATTCCAAGGCTAAGTGAGAATTGGAACTGTAAGTGTGATGAAAATAACAGTGTTTTTCATTCATACTAGTATTCGGTTTAAGATATCTCCTTCCAAACAACTTTATACAACCAATATTTTTTCCTGTTGTCAAAGTTTATAGAGATGTGATTATTATCAATACAAAATTGATTTCACACATTCTTCAGGGAAACTGTAGCTGATGTCAATCTTATACACCTAAAGAATTGCCAGTGGAAATTAAATCATTTTGTCATATTTGCAAATGCCTCTTTTCCTTCAAGCTACCTGCACAGTAGCTCAGTATGCCACATTCTATTTCACTTGATTCTCTTTCTCTTTTCTATTTTAATTCCTAATCACAGCATGGTGCATTTTTCAAAAGTAAGACATTTGGTGTCTGGGTTTCTGTAATGCTAACTTGTTTAGTAAAAACAAACTGCCATTAAAAAGTGAGTCACTAAGTAAGTGACTCATCTATTCAGTTTGACAGAAATGATGGACATGTTGCTGAAACAGAAGGTAATAAATTAATATCCAAATAAATCCAATGAATACAAAAACTTGGTCCAATATCCAGATACACCATTTGTTGTTGTTAGTTACAAAGTCATGTCTGACCCATCGTGACTCCATGGACAACATCCCTCCAGGGCTTCCTGTCCTCTACCATCCCCCAGAATCCATTTAAGCTCACACCACTGCTTCAGTGACTCCATCCAGCCACCTCATTCTCTGCTGTCCCTTCTTCTTTTGCCCTCAATCATTCCCAGAATTAGGCTCACCAGTGAGTCCTTCCTTCTCATTAGGTAGCCAAAGTATTTGAGTTTCATCTTCAGGATCTGGCCTTCTAAAAAGCAGTCAGGGTTGATCTCCTCTAGGACTGACCAGTTTGATCATGTTGCAGTCCAAGAGACTCACAGGAGTCTTTTCCAGCACCATAGTTTAAAGGTCTCAGTACTTTGGTGCTCAGCTTTCATTATGGTCCAACTTTCACAGTGATACATTGCAACTGGGAAAATCATAGCCTTGACTATATGCCCTTTTTGGCAGGGTGATGACTCTGCTTTTTAGCATGCTGTCTAGATTTGCCATAGCTTTCCTCCCCAGGACCAAGCGTCTTTTAATTTCTTGTCTATAGTCCCCATCTGCGGTGATCTTGGAGCCAGGAAAATAAAATCTGTCACTACCTCAATTTCTTCCCCATCTATTTTCAGGAATTGAATAGGCCAGATACACCATACATGCCCTATTTATAAATTAGAACAATGTAGGACAGATGGATATCATTACCATATGGATTCACAGGTAGCAACTGTAGCTAATGCATGGTCTTTAACAGGTCAGTGTCCACATGGAGGGAAAATGCCATGAGTTATCTCAGGGTTCTACCCTTGGCTTTGTCAACACAATTGTAATCTTTGTGCATGTTCATATTCTTTATACTCCTCAACATCTTCATGAATGGCTTAAAGGACAATATAGAAGGGATGCTCATAAAATTTGTGGATGAAACAAAGCTGAACAGCTAATATCCCAAAAGACAGACTCAAGGAGAAATAAGGAGGAATTTTCTGACTAAGATAGCTATTAAGGAGTGGAACAACCTGCTCCTTAAACTCATGGTAGATCCATCAGTGGAAATTTTTCAGTAAAAGATTATATAGCCACGGATCCAGAATGATATGATTATTTCTGCACAGGTCAAGGAGTTAAACAAGCTAACCTCCAGTATCACTTCAATCTGTGATTCTATAAATCTAGCTCCTAGTAATTGGCCTTAGATTGCATCTTATAATATCACACATCTTATTAAGTTAGGTGAAGGAAAGACAAAAGGTAAATAGATCTGCACAAACGGGTTAAGCCAACAACAGTTTCTGAAAGGAAGGAACTGATGACATCACCTTTATCCACATCCATCCAGAGGTGGTATTCAGCAGGTTCTGACCAGTTCTGGAGAACCAGTAGTGGAAATTTTGAGTAGTTCAGAGAACCAGCAAATACCACCTCTGACTAGCCCCATCCCATCTATTCTCTGCCTCCCGAGTCCCAGCTGATTGTCTGGGTCTTCTTTTGTTGCCCTGCACAGGAGAATGGAGCTCAAAAGCAGGTTAGTTGGACGGGGAGGGAATGGGATTTTGCAGTAACCTTCTCCTGGAGTGGACTGGAAATGGAGATTTTACAGTATCCTTCCCCTGCCATGCCCACCAAGCCATGTCTACAGAACCAGTAGTAAAAAAAATTGAATCCCACCACTGCATCCATCCTACTGTGAGAGCAACTTCTCCTAGTAGTTTCCTACTCAGAATTTAAAGTAGTATTTTTAGTTTTTATTGGCTCAAGTATTGCTATCAGGATAGCTATTTTTAAAAAATTATCTGTTCTAAGCAAATTCCTACATTTTGACTAGCTACTGTCCAGGGACAGGAATGTCCCTTCCCTACATTTTGCTAGCTTTTCTACCAGAAGGTCTTTTGCAGTTTCGGTTAGTGATCTCCTTCAGTGATATAACATCAATACTTTGAGGTAGCCAGATCAGGAAACAGAAATCGCAAGGATAAAAAGAAGTCTATTTTATATTTGTAGCAAATAATAAACAGAATTTTGGAAACCTACCAGATTTGATGCAATGTTATTTTGAGTTTCTTTTTCATGCCTTCCCCTTTCTCAGAACTGAGTTGCTTTTTATTGTCTTTTAACTGCTCCTGCATACCTGCGTCAAAGTTATATCCACATTTTTTTACACATAGCAGTTATCACTCTCAGCATGGAGAATGGCTTGAATCAAAAACAACCTGTAATTGCTTTTTTTTTCTTAAAAAAATAATAATTCTACCACAAATGGCTAGAAAAAATGATGAAATGTTACAGTTTTTCTTTCTTTTTTAAATCTGCTGGGAATCTTATAGCCATTATTTATATAACAAAACTTATAACAAAAATTTGTAACAGATCTTAATGATGAATAAAAAGCAACGGCAAAAAAGCAATTCTTATTTAAAAGATTTTGGGGTGCCTGTATAGAGGAGTACCTTGTTGCTTTAACTTTGCAAGTGTGTGTGTGTGTGTGTGTGTGTGTGTGTGTGTGTGTGCACGCGCGCACACTTGCATGTGTCGGCAGGGGTGGGTTTCTACCGGTTCTGTCCACCTCTGTAGAACCGGTAGCTCTGAAGAGTAGCAGAACCGGTTCTATGTCTGCTGATGTTTTTGCCCACTCGCCCACCCAGACTCTTACCTGATCTTTATTTCCTGATTTTTCAACTTCAGCTGCCATGCAAGGCACAGCTGCAGTTAAAAAAGCAAGAAAAGAGGGCTGTTTCAAAGGCTGCTTCTCTGCATGCAGCGTGCTGATGATGATTTACAGGCGCGGCACTTGCAGCGTGCAGGGAAGCACATCATAAATCACCGAACCTCGTAAATCCTGAACCGGTAATCCTGTCGTAATCCCACCCCTGTGTGTGGGTATGTGTGGGAGGAGGGTGGAGAGAGAGATGAGACAGAGAGATACAAACATACATACATACTGTATGTGTGCGTGTGCATATGAAAATATATGTATATGTATATTTGTTTGCATATATGTATAAAAGACAGACATAAAAAAACTATAAAAAGACTATATTTCCAGTGAGACTTTCCCACTATTAAAGTGATGAGCAATTGCTTTGCTGGAGTGGAAAGGTAAGAACTCAGTGCAGATATGCTATTTGTAACTTGCCTAAAAGTACTATAAAATTATGAGCATCAGAGTCATCCATCAGGGACTAAATACATTAAATACTAAGTAAGCTTCCTGGCCAGATTTAGCTCAAGATCCCAATCAACATGATAGAAAAAAGAATCAGCAGTTTTTCATTTTGCTTGGAAATCAGCCTAGATTAAATCTGTGGAAAATGTAATTATGTATAATGTTTATGTATTGAACGAGAAGGAGATAGTGTTGGCCAGGATATTAATGGAGAAAGTATAGATTCATGGCGACTGGAACTAAGGTTTTATTTATGGGTTTTATTTTAGAAAAGTGTATGCAATTTTGATCTTTGGAGCTGATTTAGATGACATTTATATAAAATAAATGGATTTCACTCTAAGATAGATTATCAAATATACAGTAGTTCCCTATAGTTTGACATCTGAAATATTTGTAAATCTGCTTTATATGTCAGACTACAGAGGATAGATCCTAATTTTTTTATTTGCAATTGTTGAAATCAATGAGATTTACATTTATAACTAACTTAACTCATTAATTTAAGAATAACAAACAACTCAGAACTTTTTTTTTGCCTGATTGCAAATTCCAGTTAATTTTAACAGTTGTTGTTAAGCACAATATAAATTGTGCATTCTCTCCTGTTTATGATCATGTAGTTTAACATTCGGAGTTATCTGTACAGGCAACTGATATCAAAATTATTAGCATCAGAAAATGAACAATATGGTCTCCAGGAAACTGAAAACACCATAATTAATTAAAGAATATTTCCAAGAAAACAAATTTTCTATTCTATATAAATGGTGGAGCAGATGTTGAACATAGAACTTTTAATATATTAAAGAGAATAAAAATATTAGTTTCTTAGAAACTTGCTAAAATTAACTTTGAATTAATTGGTTGTGAGTACTGGAGGATAGATGATACAGGCAGTGCTATGAAAGTAGTGGACTAGATGATTCAAATAATTCCAAACTGAGCAATGAAGGAATATTGATCAAATGAGGAATTCTAGAAAAAAATAAGTTAAAAGAATGAACGAATGGATTTGGTTCTCTCAATCAAATGTCAAATTTATTTCAGCCTTTGCTCATACTGGCTGGGGAATTCTAGGAACTGAATTCCAGAGATTTTAAAATTGCAAAATTGGAGAAACCTTGATTTAAATTGCATTGAAAATATGTAGTTTCATGTTGTCTGACCCTCTTTTATTCCTAATAACCTTCAAAAATAAGATGAACACTAATTGCTTGGATCACATATTTAAAGGTGAAGATGAATTGCTATAGCTTTGCTTCTATTTAATACATAATTTCATTCCATATGATTTTCTATTAGTATTTCATTTTCAAAAATTTAGTACTCTGGGAACACTAATTCAAATATATAGAATACCTACCAACTGTTTACATAACATTTGTTATTTCATAGATATATACCAAACAGCTTTTGTCCCAGTCTCTAACCATAGATTTTTAGCCTCTGTATATAAAAACAATTCTGGGCAATAAATGTCTGGAAGTTATAGCACATTTCTGTTTTCCAGTCACATTTTTACTTTTAGTGACTTTCAAATGAATGGAAAAAGCATTATTGGTTCAAAATTAAGTGAATAAACTAAGCTCTGAGGAAATCACTAGTTGGGACCCATACTTCTGTCTCTTTATTTTAAAAAGTCTCCTATTTGTGGAAGAACTCTATTCATGGAAAAATACAACTCTGCTTCAATGAATCCACTTATCTTAGACCTTAAAAGAAAGTTAGAATCCAAGATTCCACTTAGGTAACACAAGGTAAGGTTAAAAGTTTTATTTGATATTTGATCAGTGGTGTCATATTACTAGATCTTAGCCACTGATCATCACTGAGGTCTGAAGTCAATGCATTAGAATTGAAGCCTATTTCATGGGTGCATATTTAATATTCTGTAGTTTAGAATGATATTATTATTACAATAATATCTGATTTACAACCTATGCAGTTTAGTCATTCTTACATGGTCTTCAGAAACATTCAACTTGCCATGAATAGTCAGAAAGAAGCTATTAGCTGTCAGTAGATGAGATAATCACCTTTTAAGGTAGCATCTCTCCTGTTCTTTAGAGCAGTAACATCATGGCTAATGACTTGAAATGAGTAGCATGTACTTGAATTAATTTAATATATAATATTGAGTTGCAGCAAGCATCTCATGGAAGTATGTATAATATCTACATTAATTCTAAATGAATGCATTATAATTAGTCCAATTAACATGAATGCCAATGAGTTAAGGGCATGGCACTTAAAATTGTCTCCATTAAAAATTAAAGAACATATTGGCTAGAATATAATTTCAAAGCAGTTTCACTCCCTGTTTTAACTTTTACTTAACAATTATTAATATGCATCATGGAGCTATATGAATATTTTAAACTCTATGCAACTGTTACTCTGAAAGAATATCTCAGTATGGCTTAGATAGATATTCTTTTTAAATATGCTCTAACAAGAATATGCAGGTGGCTTTTCACTCCACTCTCTCTATTGAACCTGCCAAACTGAGAGTTTGGGTTAAACTTTAGAATTACATACTCGGGAGGGCGGAGCTGACGTCACGATGATACGGTATGCAATCTCGGAGGTCTGAGATTGCAGCCGATATCTTTGCCCCCGGTCGGTCCAAACGGACCTAAACAGTCCCGTAGAGATGGTGATAGTGAAGGGCGCATCCTGTGGATCCCAGGGATATTGCAAAGTCCCTGGTTGATCCAGGAGAAGCCCTTCTTGCCAGCGGCAGAGAGGTAGCCATTAAAGCTCCTGAAGTTGGGACAGCTCCGGAACGGAAGAGACTGGAAGAGAAAGTGTGTCGGTTTGGTGAGAACTTAAAACTCTTGCAAGATGCTAGAATTAGAGGAGGATTTGGTTTGCCTAATTGGGAGTTGTACTACCAAGCTACAAACTTGATGTGGGCTAAGGAATGGATAACATTAAGAAATACTTGATTGTTGGCATTAGAAGGACATGATTTGTTGTTGGGGTGGCATGCTTTTTTATGGTATAAGGGAACTAAAACACAGGGCTATTTTAGAAGACATCATATACGGGAGTCTCTGTGGTTAAATTGGGAGAAGATTAAAAGACAATGTTATTTGAAAATTCCAGTCTGGTTATCGACTATTGAAGCATTTTCCTATCCTATAATATATAAGAAGGAACAAACAGTTAGATATGGGGAAATATTGGATGAAAAGGGTTAACTTAAATTGATGCAAAATCTAGAGGAACAAGGTATAAAGATGAATTGGTTTTCATATGCACAAATACATTCAAGGTATGATGAAGATCTCAAAACAGAAGGATTTTATGACAAATTGACTGACTTAGATAAGATTTTGACAGGTACTGATGAAAAGGTGATTAAAAAATTGTATGGTTATTTATTGGAAACTAAACTAGAGGAAGAACAAGTTAAAGAAACTATGATTGCTTGGGGGAAGAATTTTGGATATGGGATTGATTTAGAGAAATGGCAAAAATTGTGGTCTCAAAATTATAAAATGACAATGTCAACAGCATATAAAGAAAATTTGTATAAGATGTTTTACAGGTGGCATTTCCCCCCCGACAAGAATAGCAAGAATGTTCAAGAATAAATCCAAAAAATGTTGGAAATGACATCAGATACCTGGCTCATATTACCATATGTGGTGGACTTGTGAGGATGCTAGAAAATACTGGACTAAAATCCGCATGTGGTTGGAAAAAATGATAAAGAAACATATAGATTTGAAACCAGAGATTTTTTTATTGGGAATTTTACCTGATACATACAGTAAAGATTTAAAATATTTGATTGTAAATGTATTAACAGCGGCTAGGATTGTATTTGCTAAAAATTGGAAAAATGAGAAAATACCATTACAGGAGGAAATTATTAAGAAAATATTGGAATGTGCTGAAATGAGTAGATTGACATTTGAAATTAGAGAACAAGAGGATAAACAATTTTATAAAATTTGGGACCTTTTCTATCAATGGTTAGATAATAAAGTACAATAATAGAATATCTAGAATTTTAGAAAATAATGAATATATAAAGATGTATTTCTTTTTTTTTTTTTTTTTTGTTATCATATCTATAAAATGTTTTTAGGATAGATTTGGGAGGATTATATGAATTGTTATAAAATAAACTAAGTAAATTATAGTTATCTCGCAAAGTATGAATGAATAAAATTATAGTCAAATGATTATTTAATAGTGATACTAGGGTATTCAATTTTTGATTGATAATATGAGTTATTATGCAATGTAACTGTAATTGAGACTATGAAATGGATGCACAAAAAATTTGTAAACCAACCGACACACTGCTTGTATATTTATGAAAGAAAGTTGGATGTTTTTATGTTTTGTTTGTTTTTGTTTATCTTTAAAAACCAATAAAACTTGTTTTTTTTTTTTTTTTAAAAAAGAATTACATACCCTTGTCTTCTTTTATTCATCTAGACATGCCCTATGAGTACAAATAGCTGTCTTTGATGTTATTCCCCAAAGCCTTCACACAACTAACTTTCTGCATTCAGCATATCACACAAGACCAGATGCAAATTTTTCAGACCTTTGGTAAACTTGTCATAAAAAAATTGGTGAGCTTCTGTTCTCAATATTTCAAATCAGCTAATATGTAGTCATTGTTGATATCAGATTAGCTTCTTTCCTTTATTCAGTGTAAATGCTGTCTTTGGAAAGAATTAGTGGTAAGCAGAATGGTGCATAATCATTCCTGTTTTTCCTTATCTGATGTCTACTAGAAATACTAAATTTCTGTTCCAATTGAACTGGTCATGTTGGCTGGAAATTATGAGAATTAAGTCCATGTTGTGGTGGTGCAATGATTAGAATGCAGTACTAACTCACTGCTTACCCCAAGAGTTCGATTCTGAACAGCTGAAGGTTGATTCAGCCTTCCCTCCTTCTGAGGTTGGTAAAACGAGGACCCAGATTGTTGGGGGCAATATGCTGACTCTGTAAACCACTTAGGGAGGGCTGGAAAGAACTATGAAGTAGTATATAAGTAAGTGCTATTGCTATCAACTACAGACTATCTAGTTAGTAAACAGAAGTACATTATGTTAGGTGTTTTGTCAAGAATACTTTGAGAGGGGATCAAAACAAGTAAGCACTGTAGCATTTGTACATACAGCACTGTCGCAAATGCATACAATAAAAATAGTGTCATATTGTTTGTTGATGTTGTTTTCTTTGTCCCTGATGATTTGACTAGTATATCTGTATGGTATTTTCCTGAGCACTATGAATAAAGAAGACATTTATAAAGAACATGAAGATACATACAGTGACTTTATTTTCCACAAGGCATGCTTCCCTCTGTTATTGAATCAAGCATTTTTATCTTACTGCAGCTCTAACAAGGATGGCCAGTTTCATACCAAACAAGAAAATACTGAGTCACTTTATAGAACCTAATAATATGCAAATGCCAAATGAAAATATTTTTGCTTTAAAAAACTGAAGGAGGAACAATGTTCCAGATCAGCAAGAAGAACTAACAATTTTTCCCAGTGTTAGTGAATGGTGGAATAAGAAATGTGAGTTGACTTTTTTTTAAAAAAAATATTTTCTTTGCTATCTACTGTATTTTCAGAGTCTTCTCCAACATATTGTTCAAAAGCAAGATTATTCTTTCTGTTCTTTTTCTTCAAAGTCCGATATTCAGTTCCATATATTGTAGTGTTAAATATCATGGTTTACCATGATAACATCATTTAGATTCATCATAACATTTGAATATCTTTTCCAATGTCTTCATGGCTGTTATACTGAATGATAATCTCTGGCATATTTCTTGACTACTAGCTTCTTCACTATGGTTGGTAGATCCTAAAAGGCAAGTTATCTAGTACTTCAAAATCTTCATTGTCAATTCTAAGGCTGATTGCTGTGTCACTTATCATTAGTTTGGTCTTGTTTACATTTAATTTTAGTCCCATTTTTTTTCATTTTATTGGCTATGCCTTGTAGATTTTTTTTTTGTATTTTTACTATTGGGTAGCATCATCAGCATAGCACAGGTTAATAAAATGTCTTCTTCCTTGGAATTTGTCTTAGTTATTCCCTAGCTATTCCTTTTGGAGATTGCCTTCCTGATAGTTGCTTATGTGTTTGATACACAAAATGCATTTATGACTATAAGATAAGCTGGACAAATGTATGATATCCTTCATCCAGAAAGAAAAAAACCTAAAATATCTCAATTATGGTTGAGCATTCTAAATAGATAATGATTGTTGGAGGAAAGATGTACAATATAAAAATGGACTTGATGGAAGAAGCATTGTACTGAATACTTTAAGAGACTGGACAGTCACTTGTCTGAAATGGTATAAGGTCTCCGGCTTGAGAAAGGGGTTGGACTAGAAGACCTCTGTTAAGGTATTCCCTGTTAGGAGAATGAGTGCACTTAGGGAAACGTAGTGAGAGTGATGTTGAATAACACACAACCAGTGTACAGATACACTGAATAATAAAATGTAGGTTTTACTTCCAGTAAACGGGTAAACAAAGTCCAACAAACAGTCCAAATCATACACGGTTAAAGCGATTAGTATCAGTCCAGGGATAATCCAAAAATGAAGTCAAGTATCATAAACAGAGTCCAGTAAACGGAGTTTGCTAACAGTTGGAAGACTCACAGCAATCCGAACAGAACGACGATCAGGCAAAACAGGAAATGCAAGGAGAAAGAAACCAGGTTTCTGGCTCCATCTTATGGCCGTTGGAGGAATCTCAGCCAATCACACTTACAGCATTCTCTTAAAGATACAGTATTACATTACTATCCTGGTTTATATATTTCCAACCCAACTGTTAGGTGACTGTTAGGTATAACATTGATACCAAATATGGTTTGGGTGAATAAATATATAAAACTTAGATATCATGGTTTAAGTGCTTATCACTTTAAGCACAATGCAGCAGGCAATTAGCCGATTAAGGGTGCGGTTAGAAGTTACAATATAAGGAAGCATTAGAAGCTGGAAAGCTGTAACTGTCTGTCTGTAACTGTGTTCTACTGGCAGTAACTGTGTGTTACTGTGACTAACTGTGATTACTGACTGTGAGTGCCTGTGACTGAACTGTTATTGTTTGCTACTGTTTGCTGATTTACTGCGTAATTCTACTGAATATCCAGCGTTTGTTTCTCTGGAGAGTGAAACCGGAGGAGGAGAAGATATCTTTATCGGCTGATAAAGATATTGCAAGGACTCTTAACTTGGACTATACTAGTGAGTCTTACTGGATGGAAATACTGTGAATGACTTAATGGACTGAATGACAATGCTTAAACTCTAACTGGATTAAAAACTATTTAAACTACAAACAGTGTTTGTATTCAGTGTGTGTATACTCTGGGGCCCTTCCACTCTCGTTTGGCTTCCTGGCTTGACTACTGCTGCAATACTTTTCTAGGGGTTAATCTCCAAACCCTAACATTGGTTATGGGCCCAGCAGCATAGTCTAACTAACCAGGATATAGCAGAGAGAGTTGGTGTGAGTTGCACATTACTGTAAAAACAAACTGTTTTAATTAGTTTAAAATAGTCAAAATATCTGAAGAGTAATGGCACAAGTAAATTTGTCACAACTGTCCATGATATCCAGGCTGGATGGAACAAACTATGTTTCATGGTCAATGAAATGTAGTTTACTTCTACGCAGAGAAGGTTTGTGGGACATTATAGCAAACCCACCAGATGTGAGTAGATGGGATCCTGCTGATGATGATGATAAAGAAAAGTTACAAGACTTTAAACTGAAGAATGAGCAGGCTTTATGCATCATAGGACTGACTCTCTGTGATCAGCAGCTTGTCCATATTCGTGGAGAAGAAAATGCTGCAAACTGCTGGGAGAACCTCAGGAAGATTTATGTTCGGGACAGTGTAGGAGCACATATAAATCTTACACGGAAGCTTTTTCGAACGCATCTTCAGAGGAATGGAGATATGTTAGTTCATTTAAACTGTATGAAGAGCATTTTTCAAGAATTGCAAGAAAAGAGCTTATATTTAATGAACTGCAACAAGTCTACATAATATTATCTTCATTAGATCAAAGCTATGATGACTATGTGACTTCGTTAGAAGTATTGCCAAAAGAAAGCCTCTCATTAACCGAGATTACAGGCAGGCTACTAGAAGAAGCCAGAAGAAGGCGTGAGCGTGACGAGCTGAGAGAAGATAAGAAAGAAGAGAAATTATCTTCAAAGCTTGAAAGCAACCAGCAAAGCAAAGTACAGCACCCGGAAGAAGAGAATTTATCTTCAACAGCATACACAATTAAAAAGTGTTTTAATTGTGGAGGCAGAGGACATTTGGCAAGATTCTGCAAAAGAGAAAAGCCAGAATGTAAAAAGCCAAAGAAAGCATTTGAACTAGCCATGTTTGGCAACTCTGATGTGAAGAATAATTTATGGGTGGTTGACAGTGGCGCATCCCACTGCATCACAAGAGATAAGACAAAATTTATAAAAATGTCTACAAGTTCTCAACATATATCTCTTGCCAATGGATGGAACCTGAAAGCGAAAGGTCAAGGTTTTGCACGTTGTCCGTACATAAACCAGGATATAAAAATGTTGTATGTACCGCAACTAAAGTTTAATTTGCTTTCAGTAAGGGTATTAGATAAATTAGGTTATGTAATTACTTTTAAAGATAATAATTGCATAATTGAAAAAGATAACAAAAGGGTAACTGCAGCTTTAAATGGAACATTATATGTCTTAGATAATACTAAGAAAGGGGAGGCTCAAACTGTATTTAATAATATAAAGCCTCATGATGAATGTATCCATTTATTGCATAGGCGTTTGGGGCATGTAAATTTTAAAATGCTAAAACGAACAGTTGAGTTATCTGAAGGAATAAGGTTAAAATCTTGTGATAAATATTTGCGTTGTAATGTTTGCTGTGAAGATAAGAGCAAAGTATTGCCTGCAAATAGGCTAAATGGTTTCAAAACAAAAGAACCTTTAGAAGTGGTATTTGCAGACATCATAGGTCCAAAGAAACCCAGTATGGGGGTGCTAGATATATACTGAGCATTATGGACCATTATTCTAGATATGGGTTTTGCTATTTAATGAAAAGCAAAACTGAAACATATCAACATTTTTTCAATTGGCTTAGGTTTGCTGAAAGAAAGTCTAAGCGACAACTGATAACCCTGGTGACAGATAATGGCACGGAATTTATTAATAACAAATTCCAGAACAGACTTAAGGTAGCTGGAATAGAGCATAAGAAGTCTGCTCCATACAGGCCAGAACATAATGCTTTTATTGAAAGAAGAGGCCAAACACTACAGGCAATGGTTAGAACAATGTTAAATGATTCTGGGTTACCTGATTCTTTGTGGGGGGAGGCTACAATGTGTGCTAATAACATATTGAACAACGTTGTTAATACAACAACAGGTGAAATTCCATTCACCAGGTGGCATGGCAGGAAACCTGACCTAAGTTACCTGCACACATTTGGTGCACCAGCATGGGTGCATATTCCTGCACAAATCAGAAAAAAGGGCAACATAGAGCTAAAAGATTTTTCTTCGTTGGTTATCAGGCAAACCATAGGGCATATAGATTTTGGGAGAAAGGCACATCTAAAGTGTTATGTAGTGCTAGTGCCCAATTTCTAGAACATGAAGGATGGGAGAAATTAGAACAGGATGCCAATAAAGATGTAATTATTGAATCCTATAGAAATCCCATTAGTTATCCCTGTAACTTTAAAAATAAAGTAAAGAGACAAATACAGGATGAAATAGTGCCCATAAAGGAAGAAACAGATTCAATAGCTGAACAGGATGAGGAAGATGAACAGGTAGTAGTTCAAGAAAGTCCTCCTGTAAGCCCTATAATTCCCAGAAGAACTACACGTGTATCTAGACCGCCTGATAGGTACCAGGCTAACACAGTGTGCCAGATTAATCAAGTTCCTAATTCTGTAGAAGAAATTAAAAGTATCCTACTAAGGAAAAAGAAAGATGGTATGCAGCAATGAATAAGGAACTGAATTCATTAAGTGATATGAAGGTGTATGAAAATGCCAAATTACCTGTAGGAAAGAAATCCATTGGCTGCAAATGGATATTTAAGGTAAAAATAGATAAAGATGGTAATTTAATCCATAAGGCAAGGTTAGTAGCCCAAGGTTTTAGGCAGAATGCTAATGACTATGATGAGGTGTTTGCACCTAGTCTTAAGGCAGCAACCTTGAGAGCAGCTTTAGTGTGGGCAGCTAGTAAAAACTATATAGTTAACCATTTAGATGTGGAAACTGCTTACTTGCACGCCCCATTAAAACATATTATTTATATGAAAAAACCTGTTGGTATTAAAAGTGAAAATAAGGATAATAATGATTGTTGGTTGTTAAAGAAAAGCCTCTATGGTCTTAAACAATCAGGCTATGAATGGAACCAGTATATTGTAAAGGAACTAGACAATATAGGATTTAAAAGCTGGTTTAGCCGATCCATGTCTGTTTAAGAGGGAGACAAATGGGAAAGTATCATTATTATTACTATTCACAGATGATATTGCATTGATAACTGAAACTAATGATGAAGCAAATAAAATAATAGCATCATTAGGAAAGAGAATAAAGATCAAGCAATTAGGGAGATAAAGAAGTATCTCGGTTTGAATATAAAGAAAACAAGGAAAGGTTATAAGATATCTCAGGAAGATAAGATAAGCAAATTGCTAAAAAGATTACAAGATGGAGCTTTGTAAGCCGGCTAAGACTCCAATGAGTCAGGAGTTTAGCAACAATGATGTACAAAGCCCTGAGTTTGATAAGGTGATTTATCAATCTTTAATTGGTAGTTTGAGTTATATTAGTAATTGGTCTAGACCAGATATATCGTACTGCGTGAATCAGTTGGCTAGATTCAATTCTGCACCATGTGAAAGACACTGGAATGCAGCTAAGAGGATATTAAGATATCTTAAAAAGACAATGAATTATTCATTGTATTTAGAACCAAAGGGTGATTTAATTTTGAGTGCTTATGCAGATGCTAGTTTTGCATCTGAAAGAGACACTAGAAAGTCGACTTCAGGAACAGCCATAATGCTGGGTAAGACATTAATAGGCTGGGAAGTCAATAAGACAACAGCATATAAGTTTGTCTACTATGGAGGCAGAATTCTCCTGTTTATCATTGTTATGTACAGAATTAATAATGTATAAACAAATGTTAATTGATATAGGTATAACTGTAGATTATCCTATAATTATACATGAAGATAATCAGGCAGCAATTCAAATGGCCACAAATATTGGAGTAAAAACAAGGAGCAAGCATACAGATCTAAGATACCTAAACGTGAGACAATCTGTAAGAAGTAAGATGATTCAGCTAGAGTACTGTATGTCGGAGGACAATTTAGCTGATAATTTTACTAAAGCCCAAGGTGCCAGTAAGCACCAGGAGAGTTGTGAAAAATATGGGGTTAGATTGTAAGGTATTATATATTTATTTCACCCAAAGGGGAGTATGTTAGGTATAACATTGATACCAAATATGGTTTGGGTGAATAAATATATAAAACTTAGATATCATGGTTTAAGTGCTTATCACTTTAAGCACAATGCAGCAGGCAATTAGCCGATTAAGGGTGCGGTTAGAAGTTACAATATAAGGAAGCATTAGAAGCTGGAAAGCTGTAACTGTCTGTCTGTAACTGTGTTCTACTGGCAGTAACTGTGTGTTACTGTGACTAACTGTGATTACTGACTGTGAGTGCCTGTGACTGAACTGTTATTGTTTGCTACTGTTTGCTGATTTACTGCGTAATTCTACTGAATATCCAGCGTTTGTTTCTCTGGAGAGTGAAACCGGAGGAGGAGAAGATATCTTTATCGGCTGATAAAGATATTGCAAGGACTCTTAACTTGGACTATACTAGTGAGTCTTACTGGATGGAAATACTGTGAATGACTTAATGGACTGAATGACAATGCTTAAACTCTAACTGGATTAAAAACTATTTAAACTACAAACAGTGTTTGTATTCAGTGTGTGTATACTCTGGGGCCCTTCCACTCTCATTTGGCTTCCTGGCTTGACTACTGCTGCAATACTTTTCTAGGGGTTAATCTCCAAACCCTAACAGTGACTATCATTCCTAACAACCTCCAAGTTCCCTTCCAGCCCTGTTATGATTGGTTGGTTGATTGATTGGTTGGTTGGTTGAATTTCTGTGACTAAACTCTGTTCTAACACATAAATTGGTCCTAGGTTTGAGACCTGATTTCTTACAGAGGCTTCTCATGCATCTTTTGCAGCTCATACAAACATTCTCATTATTTCTGCAATTAAACCTTCAACCCATTGGGTGAGTTCTAAAGACCCTTTGCCTCTTTTCCAACAAAAAAATCAGACAAACAAACAAATGACAAAAAAAGAACATATTTGGGTTAAACCTCTTGTCACAAATGAAACTTCCAAGGTCTTTATTTTCCACATTAACCCATCTACCAATCATCATTTTGTTATTCATGGCACAAAGTTTCATGCTTTTTGTCATTTAGCTCTTGCTCATGAGCATTTTTTTTTGTTAGTCAAGGGGTGGAAATCTCCACCCAGCTAGTTCTAAATGCTGCTTCTTCTCCAAAGTTGGGGTTTTAAACAGGTAGTCCTCACTTACTGTCTGCAATTAAGATAATGACTGCAGGGCAGTCATTAAGTGTGATATGACAAAATCAATTTGCAATGCTGTCATTAAGTAAATCATGTAGGGCTAGATGTGACCTCATATGACTATGACATGACTTCCTGCTGATATCCCCATTGATTTTGCTTCTCAGAAGCTGGCTGTAAAATTTACAAATGATGATCATGCATACACCAAATGAAACAACTGTGGTGAATAGAACCCAGTTGCTAGACACCTGATTTGTGATGTGACTATGGAAACACTGTGACTACCACAGTTTGTAGGAGCCATCATATATCTCCTTATTCAGCTCTGTCATATCTTCAAATAATGGCTGAACAAATAGTTGGTAAGCACAAGCTACCTGTATACTCTATGTTTCCATTGTGCCTTTTTCCTCTCAACCCTGCATATTTGTGGATTTGTGGCGAAGGAGGCAATTCCTCCTCATCTTCGCTGGCCAGCTGGAGCTGCAGCCCCCCATTCTTCCCATGGGGCCTCTGCTCCTTCCAGCTGCAATTGCACTTCTCCTTTTCCTCCTCAGCTGACTGTTCCTCCAGTCGCTCTTCTTGTGACCAATTTTCATTGAGCCTGGATTCTCCAGTCCTGGCTTGGAGTCCTCAGCAACTTCTTGGAGCAATTCAACACCCACCTCCAAAGACTTCAGAGACAGCGCTTTCTCTTCATCTGAGCTGGTATCTGGGGAAGTCATCAAAATTAAGAAGATCTGTACGCAGGATTTATTATTTATCTATAACAGCACGTGTTTTGCTACTTGGTGACATTTAGGCAAGTGTTTCTTCACTTGATACTTGCATTTTTTTCATATTAGTATATTGGGAATAATACATGCCAGAACTGAATAAGAGTACAATCCAAAATGGATAAAATATCCTTGTAATGGGGTAAATTAACATATTCTGCATATGAGAACTCAATGGATACAGGTGAAACTTGAAAAATTAGAATATCGTGCAAAAGTTTGTTTATTTCAGTAATGCAACTTAAAAGGTGAAACTAATATATGAGATAGACTCATTACATGAAAAGCAAGATACTTCAAGCCATTATGTGTCATAATTGAGATGATTATGGGTTACAGCTCATGAAAACCCCAAATCCACAATCTCAGAAAATTAGAATATTGTGAAAAGATTCAATATTCTAGGCTCAAAGTGTCCCACTCTAATCAGCTAATTAAGCCATAACACCTGCAAAGAGTTCCTGAGCCTTTAAATGGTCTCTCAGTCTGGTTCAGTAGGAATCACAATCATGGGAAAGACTGCTGACCTGACAGTTGTGCAGAAAACCATCATTGACACCCTCCATAAGGAGGGAAAGCCTCAAAAGGTAATTGCAAAAGTAGTTGGATGTTCCCAAAGTGCTGTATCAAAGCACATTAATAGAAAGTTATGTGGAAGGGAAAAGTGTGGAAGAAAAAAGGTGCACAAGCAGCAAGGATGACCTCAGCCTGGAGAGGATTGTCAGGAAAAGGCCATTCAAAAGTGTTGGGGACTTTCACAAGGAGTGGACTGAGGCTAGAGTCAGTGCATCAAGAGCCACCAAACACAGACGGATCCTGGACATGGGCTTCAAATGTCGTATTCCTCTTGTCAAGTCGCTCCTGAACAACAAACATCAGAAGTGTCTTACCTGGGCTAAGGAAAAACAGACCTGGCCTGTTGCTCAGTGGTTCAAAATCCTCTTTTTGATGAGAGCAACTTTTGCATCTCATTTGGAAACCAAGGACCCAGAGTCTGGAAGAAGAATGGAGAGGCACACACTGCAAAATGCTTGAAGTCCAGTGTGAAGTTTCCACAGTCTGTGTTGATTTGGGGAGCCATGTCATCTGCTGGTGTTGATCCACTGTGCTTCATTAAGTCCAGGGTCAACGCAGCCGTCTACCAGAAGATTTTGGAGCACTTCATGCTTCCTTCCGCAGATGAGCTTTATGGGGATGCTTACTTCATTTTCCAGCAGGACTTGGTACCTGCCCATATTGCCAAAAGCACCAAAACCTGGTTCAATGACCGTGGGATTACTGTGCTTGATTGGCCAGCAAACTCGCCTGACCTGAACCCCTAGAAAATCTATGGGGCATTGCCAAGAGAAAGATGAGAGACAATGCAGAAGAGCTGAAGGTTGCTATTGAAGCATCCTGGTCTTCCATAACCCCTCAGCAGTGCCATAGGCTGATAGTTTCCATGCTACGCCACATTGAGGCAGTAATTGCTGCCAAAGGGGCCCAAACCATGTACTGAATACATATGCATGCTTATACTTTTCAGAGGTCCGATATTGTCCTATGCACAATCCTTGTTTTATTGATTGCATGTAATATTCTAATTTTCTGAGATTGTGAATTTGGAGTTTTCATGAGCTGTAAGCCATAATCACAATTATGACAAATCACGGCTTGACCTATTTTGCTTTGCATGTAATGAGTCTATCTCATATATTAGTTTCACCTTTTAAGTTGCATTACTGAAATAAATGAACTTTTGCACGATATTCTAATTTTTCGAGTTTCACCTGTATTTCAAAAGTCTTATTAATTCATTGATTTGTGTATTTTCATACCCATTCCATTTTCTCAACCTCTGACAGGGTGGCTCTTCCTCTCCACCCCAGCTAGTATTTCTGAAAAAAGGAAAAATTATTCCTTTTTTCCTCAGAACTCTCAAAACCTTAACCTGTTAGTACAATCAACATTTATAAAAATACACTTTTATAAAAGTCACCATGAAGGGATGCTTTTAAAAAGAAAGTAATAACAAGCTGAAGTTATCACATTGGGTGATAGAATGGCTTTTCTTTTCCTGTCTAGCAGAGACACTTTTCATCATAAATGGTCACCCTGCTGCATCACACCTTTTAAAGGATGTTTAATAGTGCTAATAGAGCTTCTTTAAAATATCTGCAGCAGCATGAAAGAGACAACTTTTCAATATAGGCTGAACATTTGGGGAAGAATAGCAATGTCTTTCTGTGAAATGCCTTTTCAATTCATTTTAGAAAGAGAAGTTGTAACCCAAGGGATAAAGTGTATGGAAGGAAATTATAATGGTTGGGATCTCCTTTCAGACCAAAGTGGGCTTACAATTATCCTTAATAGTTGTCCCAGTCCTATTATAGGACTGGTGAATTTCCAGCATTTACAATAAGAGGCATCTATAAAATTTTACTTTTTCATTTTGGTATGTGGAAATTAAGATTTCACATATGCTATGACTTAAAATATCAATTTTCCACATTCAGTTGAGTATTTTAAATGGCAGATGTATTTTAAATATAGCTTTAAAAGGCCAGTTTGCTTTCTGGATCAGAAAAAAAACACCAAAGAAAATATACAGATAATCACATATATTCAGGTAAAGTTCATTTTTCTCTACTGATTTCAAGGAATACTGACTTTAAAAAGGAAACAGACTGTTGAGTCCACCCTGTTAATGTTTATTCAGGAGTAAATTCCATTTACAGGGACATAATAAAAGTGTATAGGAATTTGTTGAAACCTAAAGCATCAACTTTCCAACTTGCAATGAAAAGTCTGAAGGATAATAGCTTCTTATTTGTCCCTTGACTAAGCTGCTACTAAGGATGCTACTGTTATTGTTATGGTGACAGTGCAATTCTTATTCATAAAAGAAAAGATGAAGGATTGTGCCTGTGGGACTAATATATCAAAATGCCTTATACAGTATCAACCACAGTGATTCAGTCTACCTGCATTAGCTTATTCTAATGCTGCTACCAACTTTATACTGAATATCCTGGGAAATGAACTTAGGACTGTCATCAAACAAGACATGCACTCTGTTGAATGACTTTGTGAATAGTAATGGATAATAATATGCTTGTTATAACTGCAATTAATTTTTAATCTCAGAACAGACTCACCTGTATGTCAAAGTCAATCAGAATTTAATGCTTAATTTGCCAAAATAGCAATAGAAGCTAAAGTTTTAGAACTATTAAACAAGTACCAAAATTTATGTCCTCTTATAGTTTTATTTTTGTAAGAAAAAGAAAACTGAAGTAAAATTAGCAGCTTTAAAAAAAGCTATGAAGGCTAATAATTATCTTTAGATTCAAGCTATCCATAACCTTTTATCAGCAATTCTATTTTATAATTGCCTTACTTTTAAATTTATTTTTGTGCCTGTCAGGCAGTCAGGTCTCATTGAAATGTTACCGTGTTAGAATGAAAATTATTCTCAAATGAGCTTCCACATCACTTACATAGGTTTTGCATTTGTGATCAGCAGAAAACAATCTGGAGTTTAGAAATAACCTGATCTCCTCTAACAGTATGTAAGATTAGCTCAGTGCTAATCTTAATGCCCAGAACTTGAGCACAATTTGGAAAAAAAAAGTATGGATTAAACCAAAATGGTTTTAAATTTCTTTTTCAACAGAATGTTCTATAATTGTCTGCTGAAATTAGTAACTGTTGGATCCAAGTATAGATTATGATGTATATATACATTGCATCCCACAATGTAAAAGCTTTTTGTGGAATTGCTATCTGCTTCCTCGCGCTGCAAGGACAACGGGCCTTTGGTAGTTTTTGTAACACGAGGCGAGGACAAGGTCGAAATGTTGCCACTCTTACCCAGAATTGTAGCAAACTTAAACTTTACAGCTTTGTATTCTCATATGGTATTTTGTGTGATGTAATGAGTTTGTAACAACACAATTTGGCTTCCTGGCTTGACTACTGCTGCAATACTTTTCTAGGGGTTAATCTCCAAACCCTAACAGTGACTATCATTCCTAACAACCTCCAAGTTCCCTTCCAGCCCTGTTATGATTGGTTGGTTGATTGATTGGTTGGTTGGTTGAATTTCTGTGACTAAACTCTGTTCTAACACATAAATTGGTCCTAGGTTTGAGACCTGATTTCTTACAGAGGCTTCTCATGCATCTTTTGCAGCTCATACAAACATTCTCATTATTTCTGCAATTAAACCTTCAACCCATTGGGTGAGTTCTAAAGACCCTTTGCCTCTTTTCCAACAAAAAAATCAGACAAACAAACAAATGACAAAAAAAGAACATATTTGGGTTAAACCTCTTGTCACAAATGAAACTTCCAAAGGTCTTTATTTTCCACATTAACCCATCTACCAATCATCATTTTGTTATTCATGGCACAAAGTTTCATGCTTTTTGTCATTTAGCTCTTGCTCATGAGCATTTTTTTTTGTTAGTCAAGGGGGGAAATCTCCACCCAGCTAGTTCTAAATGCTGCTTCTTCTCCAAAGTTGGGGTTTTAAACAGGTAGTCCTCACTTACTGTCTGCAATTAAGATAATGACTGCAGGGCAGTCATTAAGTGTGATATGACAAAATCAATTTGCAATGCTGTCATTAAGTAAATCATGTAGGGCTAGATGTGACCTCATATGACTATGACATGACTTCCTGCTGATATCCCCATTGATTTTGCTTCTCAGAAGCTGGCTGTAAAATTTACAAATGATGATCATGCATACACCAAATGAAACAACTGTGGTGAATAGAACCCAGTTGCTAGACACCTGATTTGTGATGTGACTATGGAAACACTGTGACTACCACAGTTTGTAGGAGCCATCATATATCTCCTTATTCAGCTCTGTCATATCTTCAAATAATGGCTGAACAAATAGTTGGTAAGCACAAGCTACCTGTATACTCTATGTTTCCATTGTGCCTTTTTCCTCTCAACCCTGCATATTTGTGGATTTGTGGCGAAGGAGGCAATTCCTCCTCATCTTCGCTGGCCAGCTGGAGCTGCAGCTCCCCCCCCATTCTTCCCATGGGGCCTCTGCTCCTTCCAGCTGCAATTGCACTTCTCCTTTTCCTCCTCAGCTGACTGTTCCTCCAGTCGCTCTTCTTGTGACCAATTTTCATTGAGCCTGGATTCTCCAGTCCTGGCTTGGAGTCCTCAGCAACTTCTTGGAGCAATTCAACACCCACCTCCAAAGACTTCAGAGACAGCGCTTTCTCTTCATCTGAGCTGGTATCTGGGGAAGTCATCAAAATTAAGAAGATCTGTACGCAGGATTTATTATTTATCTATAACAGCACGTGTTTTGCTACTTGGTGACATTTAGGCAAGTGTTTCTTCACTTGATACTTGCATTTTTTTCATATTAGTATATTGGGAATAATACATGCCAGAACTGAATAAGAGTACAATCCAAAATGGATAAAATATCCTTGTAATGGGGTAAATTAACATATTCTGCATATGAGAACTCAATGGATACAGGTGAAACTTGAAAAATTAGAATATCGTGCAAAAGTTTGTTTATTTCAGTAATGCAACTTAAAAGGTGAAACTAATATATGAGATAGACTCATTACATGAAAAGCAAGATACTTCAAGCCATTATGTGTCATAATTGAGATGATTATGGGTTACAGCTCATGAAAACCCCAAATCCACAATCTCAGAAAATTAGAATATTGTGAAAAGATTCAATATTCTAGGCTCAAAGTGTCCCACTCTAATCAGCTAATTAAGCCATAACACCTGCAAAGAGTTCCTGAGCCTTTAAATGGTCTCTCAGTCTGGTTCAGTAGGAATCACAATCATGGGAAAGACTGCTGACCTGACAGTTGTGCAGAAAACCATCATTGACACCCTCCATAAGGAGGGAAAGCCTCAAAAGGTAATTGCAAAAGTAGTTGGATGTTCCCAAAGTGCTGTATCAAAGCACATTAATAGAAAGTTATGTGGAAGGGAAAAGTGTGGAAGAAAAAGGTGCACAAGCAGCAAGGATGACCTCAGCCTGGAGAGGATTGTCAGGAAAAGGCCATTCAAAAGTGTTGGGGACTTTCACAAGGAGTGGACTGAGGCTAGAGTCAGTGCATCAAGAGCCACCAAACACAGACGGATCCTGGACATGGGCTTCAAATGTCGTATTCCTCTTGTCAAGTCGCTCCTGAACAACAAACATCAGAAGTGTCTTACCTGGGCTAAGGAAAAACAGACCTGGCCTGTTGCTCAGTGGTTCAAAATCCTCTTTTTTGATGAGAGCAACTTTTGCATCTCATTTGGAAACCAAGGACCCAGAGTCTGGAAGAAGAATGGAGAGGCACACACTGCAAAATGCTTGAAGTCCAGTGTGAAGTTTCCACAGTCTGTGTTGATTTGGGGAGCCATGTCATCTGCTGGTGTTGATCCACTGTGCTTCATTAAGTCCAGGGTCAACGCAGCCGTCTACCAGAAGATTTTGGAGCACTTCATGCTTCCTTCCGCAGATGAGCTTTATGGGGATGCTTACTTCATTTTCCAGCAGGACTTGGTACCTGCCCATATTGCCAAAAGCACCAAAACCTGGTTCAATGACCGTGGGATTACTGTGCTTGATTGGCCAGCAAACTCGCCTGACCTGAACCCCCTAGAAAATCTATGGGGCATTGCCAAGAGAAAGATGAGAGACAATGCAGAAGAGCTGAAGGTTGCTATTGAAGCATCCTGGTCTTCCATAACCCCTCAGCAGTGCCATAGGCTGATAGTTTCCATGCTACGCCACATTGAGGCAGTAATTGCTGCCAAAGGGGCCCAAACCATGTACTGAATACATATGCATGCTTATACTTTTCAGAGGTCCGATATTGTCCTATGCACAATCCTTGTTTTATTGATTGCATGTAATATTCTAATTTTCTGAGATTGTGAATTTGGAGTTTTCATGAGCTGTAAGCCATAATCACAATTATGACAAATCACGGCTTGACCTATTTTGCTTTGCATGTAATGAGTCTATCTCATATATTAGTTTCACCTTTTAAGTTGCATTACTGAAATAAATGAACTTTTGCACGATATTCTAATTTTTCGAGTTTCACCTGTATTTCAAAAGTCTTATTAATTCATTGATTTGTGTATTTTCATACCCATTCCATTTTCTCAACCTCTGACAGGGTGGCTCTTCCTCTCCACCCCAGCTAGTATTTCTGAAAAAAGGAAAAATTATTCCTTTTTTCCTCAGAACTTCTCAAAACCTTAACCTGTTAGTACAATCAACATTTATAAAAATACACTTTTATAAAAGTCACCATGAAGGGATGCTTTTAAAAAGAAAGTAATAACAAGCTGAAGTTATCACATTGGGTGATAGAATGGCTTTTCTTTTCCTGTCTAGCAGAGACACTTTTCATCATAAATGGTCACCCTGCTGCATCACACCTTTTAAAGGATGTTTAATAGTGCTAATAGAGCTTCTTTAAAATATCTGCAGCAGCATGAAAGAGACAACTTTTCAATATAGGCTGAACATTTGGGGAAGAATAGCAATGTCTTTCTGTGAAATGCCTTTTCAATTCATTTTAGAAAGAGAAGTTGTAACCCAAGGGATAAAGTGTATGGAAGGAAATTATAATGGTTGGGATCTCCTTTCAGACCAAAGTGGGCTTACAATTATCCTTAATAGTTGTCCCAGTCCTATTATAGGACTGGTGAATTTCCAGCATTTACAATAAGAGGCATCTATAAAATTTTACTTTTTCATTTTGGTATGTGGAAATTAAGATTTCACATATGCTATGACTTAAAATATCAATTTTCCACATTCAGTTGAGTATTTTAAATGGCAGATGTATTTTAAATATAGCTTTAAAAGGCCAGTTTGCTTTCTGGATCAGAAAAAAAACACCAAAGAAAATATACAGATAATCACATATATTCAGGTAAAGTTCATTTTCTCTACTGATTTCAAGGAATACTGACTTTAAAAGGAAACAGACTGTTGAGTCCACCCTGTTAATGTTTATTCAGGAGTAAATTCCATTTACAGGGACATAATAAAAGTGTATAGGAATTTGTTGAAACCTAAAGCATCAACTTTCCAACTTGCAATGAAAAGTCTGAAGGATAATAGCTTCTTATTTGTCCCTTGACTAAGCTGCTACTAAGGATGCTACTGTTATTGTTATGGTGACAGTGCAATTCTTATTCATAAAAGAAAAGATGAAGGATTGTGCCTGTGGGACTAATATATCAAAATGCCTTATACAGTATCAACCACAGTGATTCAGTCTACCTGCATTAGCTTATTCTAATGCTGCTACCAACTTTATACTGAATATCCTGGGAAATGAACTTAGGACTGTCATCAAACAAGACATGCACTCTGTTGAATGACTTTGTGAATAGTAATGGATAATAATATGCTTGTTATAACTGCAATTAATTTTTAATCTCAGAACAGACTCACCTGTATGTCAAAGTCAATCAGAATTTAATGCTTAATTTGCCAAAATAGCAATAGAAGCTAAAGTTTTAGAACTATTAAACAAGTACCAAAATTTATGTCCTCTTATAGTTTTATTTTTTGTAAGAAAAAGAAAACTGAAGTAAAATTAGCAGCTTTAAAAAAAGCTATGAAGGCTAATAATTATCTTTAGATTCAAGCTATCCATAACCTTTTATCAGCAATTCTATTTTATAATTGCCTTACTTTTAAATTTATTTTTGTGCCTGTCAGGCAGTCAGGTCTCATTGAAATGTTACCGTGTTAGAATGAAAATTATTCTCAAATGAGCTTCCACATCACTTACATAGGTTTTGCATTTGTGATCAGCAGAAAACAATCTGGAGTTTAGAAATAACCTGATCTCCTCTAACAGTATGTAAGATTAGCTCAGTGCTAATCTTAATGCCCAGAACTTGAGCACAATTTGGAAAAAAAAAGTATGGATTAAACCAAAATGGTTTTAAATTTCTTTTTCAACAGAATGTTGTATAATTGTCTGCTGAAATTAGTAACTGTTGGATCCAAGTATAGATTATGATGTATATATACATTGCATCCCACAATGTAAAAGCTTTGAATGAAATATTCTCAGGGCATAATTTAAATACCTTTGTGTGAAATATTACCATAATTTAGGCCCCCAACTGCTCTCCTCCTTGACAAGAAATGTAAATAGTCTTCATATTTTAGATGAATCCTGTTTATACCTCTAGATCTTTCTGAACTATGATTTTCTTGAACCCTTATTTGTTCTCCAGCATTATTGGCTTGCTCCAAAGTTCTGCCTTCTTGTTTATATATAAACTGATTTGTTCTGGGATTTGATTTCTCGTTTATTTCTTAATCTTCCACTCTAGTTTAGGCTTTCATTATACGTCACCTTTTAATATTTCATCTGCCCCATGGTTTCTGCTTTGTAACTTTTGGCTCAATCCAGAGTGATGTCTACATCTCTTTTCCAGAAAGCAATTTTATTTTTACCACTATTAAACATTCATAAAGTGTCTGTTCCCAATCTATTGCTTGAAAAATTACAATGTAAGATAGCTAGAAGTATTTCACAGCTGCCCTTAGAGGAAAGATAATGTGTCTTACAGGAAAAAACATATAACAGATGGATTTGTTACAAGACACATAGTCTGCATCCAGATGTGCACATCCATTCTCATTCTGCCCCACATAGTCATGCCAGTGCAGGCAGGAAAAAAAATTATTGTTGCTAAATTCAATTTCTTTATCAAGGAACAGAATACCTTTTTCTTTTTAATTCTATCCACCATCCAGAGGCAGAGAATATGGGAGAGCTTCATAGAGATCTGCATCTTTGGTACTTTTTTCATTTATCAAGTAGCATTTGATCCTAAATAATAGCCATGAAATTTTTTTGCATCAAATCATTTTGTTTTAGGAATTTGGAACATGCCCTCTAATCTTATATTTTTATGTTTATAACTTAGTGTTGTTAATGATATATGCTTATTTAATGTTGACTTGAATATTGTTGTGTTTGATAAAACTACCAAGTTTTTCTAATACCTTTCATATTAATAAAATTTGTACATTGTTATGTCAAGAGTCCTTTGGCATAAAGTTTTGCCAACGTACGAGAAAGTATATGTACTCAGAAAAGATTTTGATACAATTGAAATGAAGGAAAATTGCCATAGAACTGATCTGTTCAGAAGTGATCTTTTCATTGGGCAATGTGAAACATTCACCTCAAATGGCAAATACTGGGAAAGCAGCAGTATCACTTCTCTTTGTCTGTTCTTCTTGAACAGTCCTCAGCCAACAGTCCTCAGTTACACTGTTAACTCTGGTGTAATGAAGGACATGCCCCTCACTATTGTGGAAATAAATTACTAGTACTAGTGGCTTCTGCATGTCCCTTTTTAAAAATGTTGTTTTGTTTTATGCAAAAATATCTTGGCTGTTCTCATTCTGTAAGGTAAGTCAGTATATTGAATATTAATTAATTAAAGTATTAATTAATTATTGGTTACTTAATTAAACGATTAATTTATTGATTAAATGTATTAATTAAATTAATACAGAGAAGTTAGAAATAGTTGTTTGCTCAAAGCATATTATAATCTTCAAGACTAAAAACACTATGTCTCTTTATGTAAATGTGTGGCTCTGATAGTTGCAGAGGAAAACTGAAGATCAAAACAAAGAAACAAGTGGGAGATAAAAGCCTGTCTCTGAATTCTACAACTAACATCTGCTGTACTTCATTAATAGTGCTTAGAAGCTGCTACTCAGGAGGTCTGTTCTATTATTCTTCTCTTATCCTTTGTAATTCTGCATGCATTATTATATGGTTTATTTCCACTCCTCCTGGTTGAAACCAACAGCAATACTATTTGTGAGTATACTCTGCCTCGTACTATGATTCTGCTATTGCTTATTTTTCTTACCTTTCCCACATTAGGGAAGTTGATTTGATTCTCTGTTGCTTCATAATGAAAAGGCAAATATTTCTTGCACCTTAGTACTCCTCATTCTCAACTGGGAGTATTTTTCCTCTGCATGGTTTGAATATTAAAGTGTAAATGCTTTCAGTTTTTGCTAAAGGCTATATTGAACTCCCCTTCTTCCACATCTCCCTCATTCCTTTTTTTCTGTTCTTTTTCCCACTTGGCATATGTGATTAGACTACAGTGACTGAATTATTCTGTGAAGTGCTTTGTGTTGCAAGCAGTGCAAGAGATGTGATTTAGAATCCTGACTGCTGATGACCTCATTATAACATTGCTCTATTGAAGTGGTTTAAAATTACATAAGCTCCATCACCAAGGCAGCAGAAGACCTAGTAAGAAGATTGCTTTCATATCATTACAAGTGAAAGAAAAATTAGTCTGGGACAAATAATTCTTTTAGAATGAGCAATCTAGTCTTGTGGTGACAAATTCTCCCCTAAAGCTTTTCCTTAACAACCACAATTATCCATAATTCCAGGAGTTATTTATTTTTTTCAGAGAAGATCCATAGACAGATCTAAATCCAAATATAAATGCTGTTCCAGTGGCGTGTTGTATTTTTAGCAATATCAAAGTATAGCTACAGTATAAGTTACTTACAATGGAAAATACTTAATTTAAAAGCAGTTACAATAAAAATGAATCATTCTTTCAACTTTTATTCTTTACACTCTATAAAGACAGGCTTATAGCATTCAGCAGGAAGCATGCCATAATTCCAGTGATAATACAAATACTAGATTTGAAAGAACTATGATAAGGAGAGCTCCCCTCTGGTATCATAAAGTAGAAGTGTTTGAACAAATTTCCCTTCTGCTGTGAAACTCAGACTAACTTTACCCAGCAGCTGGCCCAACCACATCAAACCTCTCCCCAAGTCTTCACATTTCTGATGTTTATGTTTCTTCTAGTGACAGATGAATTGCTTAGTTACAAGTATTTAGTCCATATTTAAATTCCTCTGCCCTTCTTACTTTAATCTGTGTGATGTGGATATGGTTAAGAATTCCACAACACAGAAAAACTTTTTTCATATTATTCTGAACTTGAATTTTGAGCCAAGTAATCCTTTCTCTCAGAAGCTGTAAAGTTTATAGATGTAGGTATCTCCTAGTGCAGAGGTGTCAAACTTGATCTCATTGAGGGCCGCAACAGGGTTGTGTTTGACCTTGGGGAGCTTGGGTGGGTGTGACTAGAGTGGGCATGGCCAGCTTGACATCACTGGTGTTGGGAGCACTCTGCCAGTGAAAACAAGCTCCCAAGTTCCATTTTTGGCTGCAACTGTTGTGGTTCACCAGCAGCCTGTGTGGACGGCAGCGGAATCGGACAGTGGGGAAGAATAGGGACCAGTCCAGGAGTCTGGGGAGGACTCCAACGAGCGTCCTGCATCTGATGCAGAGATGGGGCCAGGAGCATCTGGGAGTGGTGTGCTGACTCGGAGCTTCTGAAAACTGGCAGCAGCGAGGCAGAGGAACAAGAGGAGCCTGTTCCCTGTGTGTGCAGAACTGCTAGAAGGCAAGAGCAGCTGAGACAAAAGGGGTGACTTGGGAGTAAGGCTTGGAGGTGCTTGCCCATCCCATAAGATATAAAGGACAGGCAAAGGTAAAGAAACCTTTGTAGAAAGCAAAGTCATTCATTCTGTTCAGATTAATCCTTGAAGCTCTGTGTGGACTTTGTACTTCAGTTGGTTTTTTATAGTTCATTTGGCACTTTTGTTTGTTGGCAGCAATTCAAAGAAGAGAAAGGTGGGTGCTTATCTCAAGGGACTGTTTGGGACTCATTACAGGCTGTCAATGAACATAATTCACAGCATTGAAATAAAACAAGAGTTGTTTTAACTAAGCATGTGCTTAATTACATCTCAGGAAGCCTTGGTCAGAACAGCAACAGCCTCCTGCAATTCTCTGCCAGTGAGAACAAACAGAGCTTGCAAAAGCCACACATGGCTCTCCTGAGCTCTGTTTTCAGCTGAGATGTCCTCCTGCAATCCCCTGTAAGTGAAAATGGAGCTCGGGAAGGTCGCCCACAGCCCTCCTGACCTCTGTTTTCTCTGGCAGAGACACCACAGGCTGATCCTTTCCTGTTTCCAGGGCAGCTATGTGGGCCAGATCTAAGCACCCCGCAGGCCGGATCCAGTCCCTGGGCCTTGAGTTTGACACTCCTAATATATCTCACAGTCCCATAATAGTATCTTATGTCTATCAAATGTCTAATATAAAAAGTGCTTATATCATGTTAACTTAATAGCAAATATTGAATACAGCAACTATAAATTCAGAACAATACTTTTGATAACTATGAACTGCACTTGAAACAGATAAAAAAAATCTGATTTTTTAGTATCTCCGGGAGAGAGGCTGAAAAATAATAGAATTGTGCTTTCCTTTCTGTTGTTTATTTTTGTACTCATCTTATTCTATTACTCTCTGAATCATATTTCTGTTCTAAGAATTGCTTCAGTTTAACCCAATCAATGTTTTAACATTAATGGGATGGAATTATTCGCCTGTGGCTGAATTTATTGTTCTATTGAAATGAGATTTGTAAATGATTCTAGGAATATATGTCATTAATGGGAGATCCTTCATGTCCAGAGCCCTTTTCTTGACTTTCAGTAAAATAACCTGTCTTATTTCCTTTAGATATAATGGCAAGTAATAAATGGGAGAGGCTGAAACTGTCTTCCATTTCTTTTCTTATACTTGAAACACATTAGTAATCTGCATCTGCTATTTATATATACATATTAAAATGACAAGGCATGTTATAAATACATACACACATAGCAAGAATAAAGTAACAATTAAAGTTCATTTAACCCACAGTCTGCATTATCATTTAGTTTATGAAATAGTTGAACAAAATAATATGGTAACAGCATTTGCAATCTGGAATGGAAAAGCTACCCTAGACAAGACCACTTTAGCTATTTTATGTCCCATTCTTTATTACTGTACACAACAAAAAGAAATGTTCAGAATTTCTAAGAGAAATTATCCATTAGAATCATGTGATAGATTTCCCTGGACCATACCAAGCAAGTGACTAATTACAGCTGGTAGACATATCTTTTTATTTTTAACTAAGATTATTCTATAACTGATTTGTTAACCAATAACTTTACAAGATCAATTAATGGAAATATAAGTTAATTCTTCTTAAACAACTTTTTAATAAAGTTCATTTGCACTTTTATTGCATCATCACTAGTGTTAGTGCCATATAATGTTATCAGAAAACAGATGTCTGCATGTTGGCATATTACCACCTGACTCCAAGATAGTATATGGGACTACTTTTATAGAATGATGATATCATATGAAAATCTGGAAGGTGATAAGTCAAAGAGTTCCCTTTCTTTGATGCGTTAAATGAGTAAAACATAGAGTGAATTTGTATGGGCAGTTTACCTGAAGTGCTATCATTCAATTGTAAATTTACATGAAAAGCAAATTCATAATGAATCCAACACTGGGGCTTTTATTCAGTTAAAATTAAATACCTTTTTAAAGGAAATGCAAGATATACATGATACCTTTTCTAACTAATGTAAGTGATTTTTTTCCACAGCAAATTTGCAGAATTTGAAATAAATTTCAGTCTATTGTAGCCTTTTTCTCAGTGTGAAATGGTAATTTCATATTAACTTTAAAGGTGTTGGAGGATTTTTTTTTCCTGCACAAGGCTTCTTATGGCTAGTTCATTATAAGATATTTATTTCTTATGTATTTAGCAAGTACATGAGGGAACTGAATTATTTCAAACATTAGGCAATTGTTGAAATCAACATAAGTCTATGGGGGGAGGGGTTTGAAAAAGAACGTACGTATTGAACTCAACCCAATAGAAAAACAATATTTTCTCTTTTATCATTTACTGGATTCAGATACTATAACTATAAGCTTCCATAACCTTATATGGTTGACTCAGCCTTCCATCCTTCTAAAGTCAGTAAAATGAGGATTGTTAGGGGCAAATGTGCTGACATTGTAAACCACGCAGAGTACTGTAAAGTGCTGGGGTGATATATAAGTCATAATGGGGAGGTATATAAGTCTTAGTGCTATTGCCATTGCTATTTTTATGTCAGTGTATTTCTCTCAAGCTCAGGATCCAATATTTTATGAAATCTTACTTTTTCACTTTATCACAACAGTACTAATTCAAACATTGAAGGCATTCATATAACATAATATGAGAATCTAAATTACGTCCATAAAAACTAACTATAACCACTAGTCTCTGCTATTTTAGCACATAAAATTAAATAATGGCCATTTACACCAATAATAATCTGTTGTAGGTTGATTGGGAATCCTTTGGAACCAAAATGGCCACATTCATTTTGTCAAACTGTATGTGAAGTAAACCTGTCCCACACCATGCATCATTAATAGAGATTTATTAAGGGCAGATATTGCTTATCTACAGGACATTCATTTAATGAAACATTAAATGAATCTCCTGTAGATAAGCAATATCTGCCCTTAGTGATTTTAAATATCTTAAAATTACATTTTATTTTTTGAATTCTCACAACCCTTTTACATTAAGACTGATTAACTTCATCCATAAATTTTATTTTGGGCCATTTATATATATTCTCCTGATACCAGTTCATTTTATGAGCTGTATCATTTAAGAAATATCTAATAATTAACTTTTATATCTTTAAATATTTAATATATTTTAGTGTTTCTCATAGATGTAGAATCTCCAAAAAGACTCAATTTAATATTCAAATACCATTCAAAAACTGATATATTGAATCTACTTTTAAAAGAAAAAAAAAGTAATTACATGTATTGAAATAAACCAATAAGTGATTATTAAAGAGATTGAAAAAAGTGCTATCCACACACACACTATATACCTATATAACCTATATACCTATACCTATATAAATAGAAGATACCTATATATATATATATATATATATATATATATATATATATATATATATATATATATATATATATATATATATATATATATATACACACACACACACACACATATATATATATATATACCTTCTCTGCCTGTTTGTTCTTTATGGCCAAGGAGGAGGAAGCAGCGCTTGGTTGGGTTTTCCCACGTCTTGAGTTGTTTTTTGTAGCTTTTTTTTATCAGAATTTTTCTTCCCCATTCTTTCTGTATATATATATATATATTTTTTTTTTTTTTTTTTTTCCTTTTCCAGCCGCTTCTTGCACTGAAAAAGAGGCGACTGGAGGAGGCTTCTGGCACCAAAAAAGAGTCACCTCCAGCCACCTCTTTTTCAGTGCAAGAAGTCTCTTCCAGCTGCCCCTTTTTCGGTGCGAGAACCCTGTAGCTGCCGCTCCACTTCTCCAATGGGCTGGCGCATGTTGTTCTTTTTTCAATGGAGCTAGAGAACACATGGCAGTTGCAGGCTTCTTGCAGTATAAATTACTGATCTCCAGCTTCGTTCCACTTCTCCAATGGTCCGGCGCTACCCTGTTCTATGCACCGGCTGCTCAGACTTGCCAGGCCCGGGACATAGAACAGGACATGCTGTTTTCAGTGGGGCTAGACTCCAGCCGCACTGAAAAAAAACACACAGCAGCTCCAGGCATCTTGCGACAAGGGGGGAAAGAAGCTCTGGCCCTCGCTCACCTGTTGGCTGACTGGGCCGGGCCAGGCTGGAAGCTGTATTCACTGGTAGAAGGAAAAAAGTGTGATCCAGGAGGATGGACAGCATGCAGATGTCCCCAGACCACTTAACAGTTGACTTGAAGAGCGCTCCCATGGAAGAAGCCAAAAACTGAGAGTAAAAGTAGTGGGGGCAGGGGCGACAGGTATGTATATGTTCCTCCACAAGGAGTGTGAAGGGAGGCAGACACTGCACCTCTGAAGAACAGAGGAGGTACTGAAGCCCTGGCTGTCACCCTGGAGGGGACCATGGAGGGACACATCACATGCCCCGTCACCCCCGCCACAGCTACTTTTCCTCTCGGTTCTCAATTTCTTCTATGGGGACACTCTTAAAGTTGATCTTTAAGAGCTGGAAGACATTTCATTAGATCACCACCAACTCATTGTTGGGAGAGGTGTAGCCCCTGAATACATGAGAAGTTTTGGGCAAAGTTCTCTGACTTTTAAAATGCATCCTCATGGTATCTGCCCTCCTTCACACTCCTTGTGCATGCCGGGAACGCCTAACCAGAGTAAGAGAGAGGAAAGTTGGCTGCTATGGGTGAGCACCTTGGCTTTCCCTCTTGCTTCTCACAGTTGCCCTGAGCTGGTGCGGTTCTTTAGTTGGGCAGCCAGACAGCCACAGCAGCGCCTGCAGCAGCAACAGGCAGCGCCGCAGTAAGATTTTGCAGTGCAAATTTACCTCCAAGTTGCAAAAAACAAAACAAAAACCACCCCAATACAAAACCTATTCAGCAGACAGACTCAGCAGGTAGTCGTGATCTTTAGTTGGGCTTTTTTTTGTCAGCTCAATGGTGGAGGAGGGGGGAAGGTCCGTAGGAAATCATCCTGTCTCTGCAGCATTGGTCATGTGACTGAGTGGGGTAGCCAACTTGAAGTCATTCGCAGCAAGGTACCGCACCACTTGCTGAGTTGGCCACGCCCACCCAGTCACATGACCACCAAGCCACACCCACCAAACAAGCCATGCCCACAGAACCAGTAGTAAAAAATTGTGAATCCAACCACTGCTTAGAGGATGTAACAACAGAGTCAGGTAATGCATCCCAGGCATTGACCATTCTGTTGTTGAAGTCATACTTTCTGCAATCAAGTTTGGAGCAGTTAACATTGAGTTTGTATCCATTGTGTGCTCTTGTATTGTTGCGGTTGAAGCTGAAGTAGTCATTGACTGGTAGGACATTGTAGCAGATAATTTTGTGTACTATGCTTAAGTCCAACTGTAGGCAGTATAGTTCAAGGTTGTCCAAGCTCAAAATTTCAAGCCTGGTGATATAGGGTATTCTGTTGCGAGCAGAGGAGTGTAGTACTTCTGGACTTGCTCAATTGTATTAATGTCCGATATACAGTGCAGATTCCAGACAGATGAGCTGTATTCAAGTATTGGTCTAGCAACGGTTTTGTATGTCCTAGTTAGCAATTCAATATTTCCAGAGGAGAATTCTTAATGCCTTTTTGGCAATGCTGTTACAGTGAGTTCTGACACTTAGGTCATTTGATATGACAAATCCAAGGTCCTTGACAGAGTGAGAATCATCAACGAGGTCATATCCGCCTAGTTTGTATTTGGTGTACTGATTTTTTTTTACCAATGTGTAGGACAGAGCATTTGTTGGTTGAGATTTGGAGTTGCCAATTGTTTGACCATTCAGACACATAATCAAGTAGCATTTTTGGTGGTGTTGAATAGTTTTACATCATCCGCGAAGAGGATGCAGTTGCTTATAAGGTGATCGCAAAGGTCATTTATATAGAGTATAAGGAGTGTGGGTCCTAGAACGCTGCCTTGGGGGACACCGCTTTTAACTGGAGTAGGGTTTGATATAGTTTGATATATGATTTTCCTCCAATTGCAGAGCATAAGGATGGCATTTTTATGGAATCTAACTGCACCTAGTCCAGTTACAGTAGTCCTCTACTTAAAATCATTTGGTTAACAATGGTTTAAAGGTGTGATGGCACTAAAAAAAAGAAACAACCTGCCCTTGAAGTGATGATCATCTCACCACCTCCATAGTCATACAATCATGATTTGAGTACTTGTCATTTAAGATGATTACAGTATCTTGTGGTCACATGATTGTAATTTGAAACTTCCAAAGCCAATTGCTAACAATGAGAGAAGCCTGATTCACTTAATAATTGCAATAAAAATGATTACAAAATTGAATCCAGTCATTTGATGACATGCTTAACAACTGCATCACTTAGCAACCAAAATTCCAGTCCTAATTGTAAATCGAGGACTATCTGTATCTTATCAAGTCCCTTTATTTGGCCAGACCTTACCTGTTTCAAAACAGTAATAAAAGAATACTATGTGCACTGCCCTATACATAGCAATATCCTAAATGAAAATTGGTATATTATTCTAATGAATTCATCTATCCATCTGAAAAAAGATCTCTTTCTAAACAGTCATAAACTCTCTTAATCGGCTTCATAAATTCTATACTATAATTTCACATTACAGAATGAACATCTTGATCTTTGCATTCCATGAGTCTATCCCAAATTTTTCAGAACTCAAATATCTTCTAAAAAAAGAAATTTTATTTATTATTAAATTTCTATGCCGTCCATCTCACAGACACAGCAACTCTGAAATTTGAATTCAGAGGCTGTACACTGATTGGAATGATATGACTGCTCTTGCCCCAAAGGATCTTATTTGTTTTTATTTTTATTGGTTTTAAACTAAACTAAACTAAACAGGCTCCCAAAATGAAAAAATCCATAACAATAACACCAGCTATCTCTAAATATTGTGTGCACTCCAGGAAAGAAGTATATCAGTACATCAGTGGCTGGCTGTAAAAAAAAGTATAAAAAGTAATAGGCAAGACACAAGAGTCTGCCTAAAATTACAGAGCATTATTCTGAACACAAAGATAACTGCTGCATTTTTCCTCTTTTGTATACACCAGAGAAACAATGACATGTAATAAAATAATATATAGTGGATAAAGAAACATGACTCGTTTGCAGATGAAGCTATATAGCATGTTAGCTCTTGTGTTTAGCAAATTGAATAAAGAAAGAAAAACATGCAAAGAAAATAATATTGGAGCTAGCCCTGGAACTTTGACCCTTTCATCACACCACACAATAATTCTGTAAAGCTATATGTGCTTTATACCTTCATCCAGAAAATCCAAACTCATGAAATTAAATTTCTGGTTCTACTGAGTACCCGAATGTAAGCTCAATTCCCAAGCTTTGAAATAAAACAAGACCTAAATATCTACTTGCTAAGAAGTTAATTTTGGAGGCATTTGTAATTCATAGCTACCAAGTCTGGAACTTAGTTCTTAATAGAATTCTTTTATTGGCCAAGTGTGATTGGACACACAAGGAATTTGTCTTGGTGCAATTGCTCTCAGTATACAGAAAAGAAAAGATACATTCATCAAGAGTCAAGAATCATAAGGTACAAAACTTAATAATAGTCATAGGATACAATAAGCAATCAATCATACTAGTCAATATAAATCGTAAGGATACAAGCTTCAAAGCAACAAAGTTACAGTCATACAGTCACAAGTAGGAGGGGATGGGTGATAAGGAATGATGAGAAGATTAACAGTAATAGTAGTGCAGACTTTGTAAATAATTGGACAGTGTTGAGGGAATTATTTGTTTAGCAGAGTGATGATGTTTGGGGAAAAACTGTTCTTGTGTCTAGTTGTTCTGTTGTGCAGTGCTCTATAGCATTGTTTTGAGGTAGGAGTTAAAACAGTTTATGTCCAGAATGTGAGGGGTCTGTAAATATTTTCACAGCCCTCTTTTTGACTCGTGCAGTATACAGGTCCTCAATTGAAGGCAGGTGGGTAGTAATTGTTTTTTCTGCAGTCCAAATTATCTTCTGAAGTCTGTGTCTATCCTGTTGGGTTGTAGAACCAAACCAGAAAGTTATAGAGGTGCAGATGACAGACTCAATAATTCCTCTGTAGAACTGTATCAGCAGCTCCTTGGGCAGTTTGAGCTTTCTGAGTTAGCACAGAAAGAACATTCTTTGTTGTGCTTTTTTGATGACATTTTTGATGTTATGTGTCCATTTTAGGTCATGTGATATAATAGAACCTAGAAATTTGAAGGTCTCTACTGTTGATACTGTGTTGTCTAGTATTGTAAGAAGTGGTAGTATGTGCGGATTTCTTCTAAAGTCTACCACCATTTCTACTGTTTTGAGTGTGTTCAGTTCCAGATTGTTCCAGTTACACCACAAGGCAAGTTGTACAACCTCCTGTCTGTATGCGGATTCGTCTTATCCTGAATGAGACCAATCACTGTTGTGTCATCTGCAAACTTCAGTATTTTAACAGATGGATCATTTGAGATGCAGTCATTGGTATATAGGGAGAAGAGAAGTGGAAAAAGCACACAGCCTTGGGGGGGCCTGTGCTAATTGTACAGGTATCAGATGTGATTCTACCTTGCTTCGCCTGCTGCTTCTGTCTGTTAGGAAACTTATGATAGAGTATTGTTTTGATAGACTATTGTTTTCAGTATGGTACCATGATAACTGGATAATAAATATAAAGGAAGAAAGTGTACTATATCAGCAATAGTAGCAAGAAGTTATTTATTGATTAAAAGGCAAGTAATATAAAAGCAATACAATAAATAAATATTTATCATTGTTTAACATATAAGCAGTGTTTATTTGATGACAACAATTAATATGGAATTTCCATCACTAAATAGTGCAATTGTAAATAGCAATGTCATATCACCACCGCATACCATTTAGTGATGGCAGTTCTGGCAGTCCCCAGTTATCATTATTAAGCAAATCACTGCCAGTCACAGTACAAATCACAAGCAATGACTCATGTGACAGTGACTTCCAACTTCCTACTGGCTTCCCCACTGACTTTGCTTATGGGAAACTGTTTGGGAAGGCAGCAAATTGCAATTTTGTGACCAAAGGGTTACTGTGACAGCTGGAATTTCAAGGAATGGTTGTAAATATCACTCATTTAAGCACTGTCTTAAGTTTAAACCGTTGCTGAACAAGTCGTTGTGAACCAAGAAAATCTATACAGCCAACTCCCAACAATTGCTAACTATTCTATGTTATAACTTCTATCAAATGACCTAGCAAGAGTTGTTTATTAATTACCTTGTTCTATTGGGGAAGACTTTTAATAGTATAAACTATTATTTGAGAACAAATGCATGCCTAAATGATACTTTTAAAGCAAAAACAAAACAACAACTTCTGTATCTACTGCAGGCAAATATTCATAAAACATGCAATGTGTTCTTAAAGGTATTGTTTAAAAAGTAATTTTGGAAGCAAATTGCCACCAGAAAAGCATTGCTTTCTGCTTTCAAAGAGTATAGAAGCATGATCTAATTTGAAAATAGATTCCAAATTAGAACCACAAGCTTTTTTTCTTCAAATAAATGTGATCAAATCAATAGGATTAATACTTAGACTTATATACCATTCCATAGTGCTTTACAGCACTCTCTGAACTTTTTACAATGTCAACATGTTGCTCCCAACAATCTGAGTCCTCATTCTACTGACTTTGAAAAGATGGAAAGCTGAGTCAACCTTGCATCTGTCAAGACTGAAGTCCAGACTGTTGGCAGAGTTAGCCTGTAATACTATATTCTAACCATTCTGTCACTGGGGCTCTTAAATTAAGCATCCTTATTTAAAATTACAGTTAATACAATGGATAGTTTTGACCTTCTTTTGGTTTTGATGACAAGGTGGCATACACATTATGACAGCAAAGAATTTTAGAGATCATACATCAGGCAAAGTGGTAATCACAGCTTTGTTTTTCCTTTAACACATTCTTACTTGTGCTTCCAATGACACATGTTCATTGTCTTTTCAAATAAATACTATAGTACAGTAGCAAAGGGGAAACGTATCAAACTAGCAGAACAAGATATACAGAAATGAGTTCAATAGAAGATAATAGATTATCTGAGGATTGAATTGCAGGGGTTTTGGTTCTCTTTGAGGTTGTTTTCTTGCAGACACTTAATTATCAAATTAGGTAACATCATCAATGCTAGTTGGGAGGGGATATATTCTAGTGGTTTATTCTGTCCATGTTGGTAGGAGTGGTATTCCTTGATTGGATGATTGTTTATGGTTAACTTGTTTGTCTGTCTTGGTAGTTCCTTGACTGAAGTATTGTTTGCTTCTTGATTGTTGTTCAAATGTTAGTCTTGGTGCTCAGGGGGATGTTGAGTAGGAGGTATTTTGATCTTTTTGACTTTTTGAGTGTCTCTTTTGAGTAGTATGTAGATGTTGTTTATCTCTATGGGTCTGTTGATGGATGATTTGTCTGACTGCCAGGCTTCCAGGAATTGTCTAGCATTTGTGATCTAGGCTAGGACTCCAGTAGTCTTCTGTCCTACCTAGTGACTGTTGCAGTCCTTATATTGTTTGTTGTAGATGACTTCTGTATTTTTACTTCTGGGACTGTTGGGTCTTTTAGTTTACTTATAATGTTTTGGAGGGCTTTAGTTGGTTTGTGTGCTATGCTGATATAATATGGTTATAATAATCTGTTGGTAGTTTTTGAGATGTTAGTGTTATCTTTTTCATAGTTTGTATTAGTTGTGCTATATGGAGTTGAGTGATTAGGGATTTTTGAGGAAGTTGCATAGATATCAATCTTGTTTGTAGATGTTGCATAACTGGTGTGTTTTCATTTTCTGATGTTTCTGCAGTGTGTTTGTGTTCATCTAAATATCGTAGTATTCTTACACAGCTTCTTTTGTGTAGTGTTGAGTTGTTACTTTAATAGTGGAGCACTGATTGAGGTGGGTAGTTTTATGGTAGGCTTGTGTTTCTAATTTGTCATCTACTAATGACGATGTCTAGGAAGGGTAGCTTGCTGTTGTTTTCTTAAAGAATTAAAGGATTTTATTCCTTTAATAATGTTGTTAATGGTTTTCTGTGTGTGTTCTAGTTAGTCCTTTTTATATATAAAACAAAGGTGTGATGACCCGGGGCAAGGCACAGTTAGCTGATAGTTGAAATCGCTCCTTTATTGCTCCAGCTTTCCCTCAAATGCTCCCATGTTGGTGGCAAATCCCAGAGCAAAGTCATCTCTCTCTCTCTCTCTCTCTCTCTCTCTCTCTCTCTCTCTCTCACACACACACACACACACACACACACACACACACACACACCCCTCCAGCAGCCTCTGGCTGAAAGTAGTCCAGCACAATGCTGAAATTGTTCCTAATTAGTTATGATATCCATTCTCTGTTAATCATTTTTTCCTACTTAGACTTCAATGTCTATTGAGATGCTCAGTCATCCAGGTGCTTTTTCTGACAGTCAGAACCAAAGAAGCATCTTGGATGAGAAATAAAGTATCTTTCAAGTTGCCTTTTGAAAAAAGACCTTGGGAACTAGATTTTGATACTTGCAATCATTCCTTTGTGGGTTGGGGGCAGGCTCAGATAAATTCTGGAATATATAATTCAACAGATTCAGTGACAACTGAACATTACCAGTGAGGGAAGCAAGTTAGGGTAACTTACCTTTGCTATCCTGTTCTCACTGTTATTGTATAGTATTTGTTTACAATTATGCAGTCAGTTATTATGACAGGCTTCCTCCTAGGGTACCATGTAAAGATAAAAGAGTACATTGTCATTAGAAAAGCAACAACAACAACCCCCATCTCATGAGAAATCCTGCTGTGAGACTGTTATGCAGAAGCCTTGCCAAATTGAATTATTCATAATGATTCTGAATTATCTCAATTTGTTTTTATCTAATATAAAACAATTTTTCAGTGATAAATACATTTTCTATCATTATACCACAAATATATAAATATATATGAAATTACAGGATTTTTTAAAAAAATCAAACTGTGTTGATAGGAAATTAGCAGTCTTCTTGAAATTTGGAGATCATTAATCATTGAAATTGGACAGAGATATGATGCAAGCAACCAAAACACTAAGAACAGTTTTGTAACCAAGATAGTGATTTGACATAACTTTGCCTTATGAATTCAGGTAACAAATAAGACTTGGAGGCTTGACTTTGGAAAGGAGATAGATAACCAAAAATTGAGGTCAAAGCACTGTTTTCCTCAGCTGCAGCAGATGAACATTAAATTAGAAAACTGGTTATATATCTGTTCTTATCTGTTTTCTCACACTGCTGCAATTATTCCATAGGTTGAGATTGAGATAAGCTATAGCAGCAAACAAAAATATAACTTGAAAATGGATGCATCACATAGAGAATGCCAAGGCAATAACAAAGTCTCTGGGCCAGCCCTGCCATTAAACAAGATGAGATGGCTCACAATGAAAGCATTGTCACAATCAGCTACAGTGATTATAAGCCACCTGTGGTGGTTAATTTGGGGGTGGGGTTGCCTAAAAGGCAGCAAATGGTAAATTATTCAGAAATGCCACTTAAGCCTCCTTTCTCAAGCACTAAAATACCAGCCATCAAAATGACCTTCTCAGGAGAGGCTGATGTACTGCATGTAGTAGCTTAGAAAAGGCAAATATCAGGCCATATTGCTGTGTTTCATTTTATATTGTTCGCAATTATATTTACTGTTTCCAATTGTACATTATAAGCATCTTTGAAAGTCTGCAGTAAATAACTCATCCCCTAGAAATCCATCTGAAATGCTGATGGATCTGGCAATTTTCTTAACAATACTGAGCTCATGGTTTTATTTTATTTATTTAACATTGATTGACTTATAACGTTATTTTCAAAAACGTCTTTATATAACTTGGATGCAGATTCTCCAAGACATATATTTGTTCTTCCTGTGAGTTCTTCCAAAGCAGTAATCATTCCGCTTCTCCTAAAATTCATGCTGCTAATACCCATAGCATACAGCTTTCTGCTTGGGCTTTTTTCTTAGTAACGGCCATAGAATATTCTCTTCTTGCTGCATTGCTTTGAAGCCAGTTGGAAAAGATACAATTTCTTTCTTAGCAGCTGTCATTTTACTTTCCAGCTTTAGTATATCTCTAAAGAGAATGGCCTTTACTTACTTATGCAGTTTGTTCTTATGTAGTAATAATGTATAACATCCCATTTTCCTGCAGGACTGCAGATGCTCTCTACTTGGTTCAACACTGTAGGAGACTGTAGTTTGTTAACAATATCCAATATATCTTGCAAAAAGATTCTTCTGCCATTTAGAAGCCAGAAGGACAGAATTATCTCTTCTCCCAGAGGATTTCAACCATTTCAGTATATAATATATAAAAGCATGTAATTTGTTATTTAAAACACTGAAGCAGAAAAGATAATAACCAGAATTAAGCAGGGAGGAATAAGGAATGCTTTATTTTACAACCAAATGACCCTTATCATTAGTGTCATTTCCTTTCATAGAATATATCATCATTGTAGTTTTTCTTATTCTGCTACTGTTGTTGCTGTTAATCCCCAGCTTCCAAAGAGCAAGGATATTACTTTTTTTTTCTTGTTCCTTATATGACCAAGACTAACTCCAATGACTCCAGCTACTGAGGGAAATTGCCCTCTTTGCCTCAAAATGGAAACTGGTGTAAGTGCAAATGATATAAACTCTATGACTAGACCAACACTTAGGTACTTTAAACTTCTTTATCTCATATTGCGTATTGATAAGACTGGAGAATATGGGCTACATCAAGGTTTTTATGCAATGTAATTGCACAGTTCACTCTGAAACCATTTTCTACAATGATCTTTATTTCATTCACATTCCAGAGAAGGTGAGCCAGTTTAGGATGAATTGAGTTTAGGATGAAAGGAGATGGGAAGAAAAAAAAAAGAAATTTAAGAAGTTGTGGGTGCTGCATCACTAGAAATTTGTAAGAAGATATTGGACAACTATTTGTCTAAAATGGTATAGGGTTCCTGCCTGAGCAGAGGGTTGGATTAGAAGACCTCTAAGGTCCCTTCTTTGTTATTCTGTTTCTTCTAGAAGGTCTTTTAATGAGAAAAACAGACTTTGAGTAGCTGAACCCAAATAAACTATTCATGCAAGTGGCTCAATTTTGTAGGGAGGAAGATAAATGCCTAAGATGATCCATGAATTGCCCAAAGTTCCTCTAGTGTCAGACCAGATCAAGGCACAGAATGTCCAAGCACTGTAATTCTACTTTATTCATACAGGGTAAAGTAACAGAATTTTGAATGCCTGATAGAAATTTCTCTCTTCTTTCCCATATCAAGGGAATCAAGGGAGGGATATCTTCAGTTTTTTCCTCAACTTTTCACTCCCACCCATCCCCACATATTTCAGAGCTAAGCTGGTGTATAATATCATCTTTGAGGATATCTCTGTATTGTCTTACAGCTGGACAGGCATGAACCTATGCCAGCGCCCCCCCCCGGTTTTAATATGCAAAGAAAAAGAAAAGAAAAAATATTCAGTACAAAATAATTATTTCATCAAACAAAATTTATATTTCATATAAAGTTATTCAATCTAATTTTAAATATAAAATTAAATCCTGACTGCACTGAAGAAAGTGTTATCAATCTTTCCATTAATCAGTAGAGAGGCAGTTCATGGATTGAATAAAAGTAGGTAGGTAGGTAGGTAGGTAGGTGAGTGGGTGGATGGATAGATAGATAAATAGATAGATAGATAGATAGATAGATAGATAGATAGATAGATAGATAGATGATAGATAGATAGATAGATAGATAGATAGATAGATAGATAGATATAGACTCACACTGCCTTTCCAGCACTTTTTTTTAACAGACCTTAACATCCCCCAAATATTTCCCCCCAGTAAAGTTTTCATTTCTTCATAGAAACTCATTTAGGATGCAATAGCTCTTGTATATAACATCTACGGCTCCACAGCACCATTAAAAAGTCTTACAGTCAGACAAACGGATTATAAGAAAAGTCAATTTTATATCCTGATGTCAAATATTTGCTTACTCTTGCTGTGAAGAAAAAATAAACCAAATACACTGGTCACTACTTAGATACAAGTGTCTAAAACAACAAAGTGGTTATATACGTAGCTGACATTCTAGACCCAAGAAAAGATAGAATAAACCTAAAAAAATTCTGAGAAGATAAAAAAATATAGATAATAAGTGTCTTTTTTTCAGTTACAGAAAATAAGTGTTCCCTACAATCATAGATTTCATTGGATAATGTTTAATGAAAAATTACTTTAAGGATCAATTATTAATTTATTATTACCGCATACTGAAAAAAATTAATCTGAGCACTCCTCCCAGCCATAATAGATAGATTCAAATAGTATAAACAAATAAAAATGACATTACAGATTACTGTTATGTGTGAGACTCAAAGTGCTTAACAGAGGGCTAAAATTATACAATAAACAATATGCCCAACAAAAACATGATACAATCAAGATCAACTCACAGTCATTCCATATGAAGTTATTTCAGAGGGTTTATCCACCATTCTGGTCCAATACACAATGAGGGGAAAAACACACCTTTAAGGTTTTTGGGAAATTGAGAAAGGAAAACTCAATTTTCAATAGGGCAGGTACCACCAAAGGAGAACGTATATTTCTTGTCTCCTGGCAGAGTATATTGGCAGACCCAGTCAGGTCTTGTGGAACATCCAAAATCAATTGGGGGATATGCAATCCTGAAAATAGCCAGACTCTGGTAACCAGAAAAGTAATGATTTTTTTGTCACTTGGTTTAACTTAGTTTGTCCTAATTGTTAGAAAACAGGTTAGCTAATAAAGGATAAATGCTGGCTGAGAAAGCCATGACATACATATATTGAAGGGCAGCTGAATTTAAATAGACATAATGGTTTGAAGAGACAAATTTTGAACCTGGCAATTTCTCCCTGCTCTGGCTATATGAATTTTTTAAATTAAATTAATCAATAGTTAAATACAATTTTTCAGTAACCAGTCCTTGAATTATAATCATGTTGATTGTGCATTGCACTCTTATGTTTTGCTTTAATTGCTTTATACTACCTCCATATTCTATGGGAAGAAAGGTGGCATATACATTGAAGTGATAATGATGATAATATGTTTGTTATATCTTCAAACCCCATGCCCTAGATTTAGGCAAACTTATTGTTTTTATCTCATATTTTTCCATTTCTTTTTCATTTTGTTTATTGAAAGAACTTTCATTTTCACTGAATTAACTCTGCAAAATTTCATTTGTAAAAATCATTGTCTCATATAAAGATAAATAGTCTCAAGCTTCAATTTCCATTTCAAATAAATATACATTTTTAAGAAAAGCTGTTCTAGTCAGATTCTTTACTTTCCTTTATATTTCATCTCATAAAAATCCATTATCAAATTAAAGATATTGTACTGAAGAAAGTCATCAGCTTCATTTAAAAATGCTGTATAATATCTTCAACCTACTTTGCTATTTATCCACTTAACAACTTCTTAAACAGTAAGATGAATGAAACAATTATCTCAAAGTATACAATATAAACTAGATTTGCATATTGGGAAATGTCTTATATTAAGAACTCAAATTGTATTTAATTTAAATATTCTAATATGCTTTTGTACTTTGCATATAAGTTTTACAAGTGAATAACGTGCCTATTGGATTAATTCAATGGTTATATTCATAAATTGTTCTCATCTATTATTTATTTTAATCACAATTTAATTAGTTGGAATAGCCACAATTATAGCAATAAACTATACTAAACAAAAACCAAGAAAATAGTATAGTTCAATTCACTATTCTCTATATGAATATGAAGTCTTATTCATTCCAATGTTACTATCATGACATTTGTCTCTTTTTTTTTTTTTTGAATTTTTTTTATTGATTTTTAAAAAACAAACATAAACAAACAAAACATAAAACATAAAAACATAAAACATCATTTTTGAAAGCAGCTTAATCCCGAGTTACATCTCTTTGTACAGACACAAATTCAAATTCATGTTCATTTTATATACCATTTCATATCTTATTACCATTCTACATTTTCTATATAGCTTCTCCCCTCTTTTAATTTTCTTAATTTTATTTTATTTATTTCATCTCAATTCAGATCATTATACTTATATTCTTTGTCTGTCCTGTTCCAGCTGTCTATTATCTTTTCTCATTAGACAAAATTTCTCCTGTAATCACTGATTGGAGTATGACGCCTTTATATCTTTCCCCTAAATTTATAACACTTAATATAATACATAAGTTCCATTCAGATTCTGCTTAGTACATTCTAAAGTTACACACTATATTTTAGAAAGAGAAAAAATCATAAATATATAATATAGTTAAAACAACAAATCCATGTCAATTGAAATCTATTGTTAATATTAGTATTCATTTAAATCTTAAACATTTTACATGTTACTTTTCAAACAAGTATCATACTTCTATGGGAACACTTATAAACTTTCCATGATTGCTTCCCCCCACTTCACTCATATTTTAAAACATTATATCATTAAAATGTTCTCATTCCTTCCTAGTTCAATTCTCTCATTTATTTCATTTCATTTATTTTGTTCACAAAAGTTTCACTGAGTTATACTGAGTATTTTATCCCACTTTTTAATCATATGTTGTTTCCAATTTTTTAACATAATTTCTAATACAAATATAACAATACAATCTTATGTACCTTTGCAGAATCACTTTTTTAGTTAAATTTTTACCCATTATCTCTAAATAAATCCTGTTTCTTTACATCTTGGTCCACACCTTTGTAGCTTCTCTTCCCTTCCTTCCTCCCGTGCTTCTTCTCTCTGCCCTTTTTACCGCCTTGTCTCTCCACCTCCATTTTCCTCTTCTGTGTTCTCTTTTTCTGTTGCTTTTATATCCACTTTTCACCTTATTTTTCTCTTTTTTGGTTGTTTTTTTTAGGTCTTAAAGCCTCCATTCTCTTCCCCCCCTTTCCCCTTCTTCCCTAAGAAAAGTTACTTGTTCATCAAAGATGGCTTCTTCTTTGTCCCAATCTTCTTGTTGCGCAGTCAGTTTCTCATAGGTACAAATCGCCATTTCTAAGAATTGAAAAACAGAGCCAAGAGAGCCCTTCCCTTCTTGTTCCTCTTTATATTTTTTAAATTCCATATTCAGTCCATCCACAAGCAATGCCATTGTAAAAAAAAATTTCAAACAACCACCCAAGTGTTTTTAATCATTCAGATGTAGTTTCCAAGAGTCCCAAAGTCACCAAGCAATCCAAATAGACACAAGCTGTTTCTTTTAGCACTTTCTTCTTTTTTCACTTTCTCTTCTTGGGGATGATATTTAGTTACAAAGTTCCAGTTAAAATGTATCTTTTAGAAGTCTTGTTAGAGTTTAATCAGATTCTTTTAAATTCCAGGCAGTTTCCTCCTTCCAAATCTTATTCAAATTCTTTTCCTCTCCCTTCCCACTTACAGCAAGAAAAAAAATATTATTTTTTTTAATGTTCAGAAATCCTTATTGTCCCCTTGACATTTCATTATCCAGTTTAATAACCTCTTGATGCCAAAGCAGGTTTTTCCAATTTCTCATTCATCTCTGTTCACTGTCAATGTAAGGAAGGGGAGTGAAAAAAAAACTTTCCCTTTTCACTTTCATTTGCTGCTTCCAAATCTTCTTAGGGAGCAATGTATCTTTTTAAAAATTTAAATTCCAGGATACCTTGATTGTTGCTCCTTAAGGTCAGCCAAAACTTTCACTTCTTAACTTTCTCCTGCACTTTCTTTTCCGGATGAGTGCTTCTTTGAGGCGGCCATTTCTGACCGCCGCTCGTTCGCCTTCGGGAAAGGGAGTTTAGCCATCTGGGGAGGAAAGATGTGGCTTCCCTCGACCCTGCTGGAATCTCCCCCCTCTTTGCCACCTCTACGGGGTGGCTTAGCCCCGAAGCCAGACTGGCTCGGGGAGCTCCAGCAGTGAGCCCAGGCAGAAACCGCGCACGATCACGGATTCCTGCCTGTCACTGAAGCGCTACAAACCGGAATTCCAAAGATCAAGCCAGTGATTTTGCTTTTGCAGAAGCCGTTGGCTGTCAGTACTTTAGTCAGGGTGCATAGTTCAGTCTTTATGTGTGTCTTGTCTGCCAGGCATTTGGTTCTAGCAATTAGTGTTTTGGCCACGGAGTTTATCTGTGCTGGGTGGTGGTGGGATTGGGCGTTGAGGTAGCGGTTGGTGTGTGTTTTCTTCTGGTATATGGTGTGTCCTAGTGTGCCATCTGTTTTTTGGTAGATTAGTACATCTAGGAATGGTAGTTGTTTGTTTGTTTCCGTTTCCATGGTGAACTTGATTCTGGGGTGTGTGCTGTTTAGGTGTGTTAGGAAATTGTTTGGGTTTTCTTTTCCATGGGGCCAAATCACAAATGTGTCATCGATGTATCTTAACCATAGTTTGGGTTTGTGGGTGGCATTAGCCAGGGCTCTGGATTTCAATTTTTCCATGAACAGGTTTGCAATGACGGGTGACAGTGGTGATCCCATAGGGGCTCCTTCAATTTGCTTGTGTCTTTGTCCTTTGTACATGATCATATACATTGGACAGACCAATAGAATAATAAGTACCCGCCTGGATGAACACAAAAATGCAGTAAAAAAGCTGGAACACACTTCCTCACTAGTCCAACACATGAAAGCCACAGGTCATAGCATCAACTTCAATTGCGCCAAAACCCTAGCCACTATAGAAAACTCCAGCCACAGAATTATCAGAGAAACCATAGAGATTGAAATAAGACCTGAAAGCATGAATAGAAGAGATGATTCCACCAGACTGTCAATTATTTGGAAGCCTGCACTCACAAACAAAAAAATCTCCACACCATGAGCCAGGCAAACACCTGGGCACAAACAGATCCCCCCTGATACCTCCAGCTCAAACACACCCCAACCAGGCACCCAGATGAAACCTAGCTTCCTAACAAATGATAGCCATCCATTTACTCAGAGCCAAGCTGCATTAAAAGCTTCCAATAAAGGGACACAATGTTGCCAGCCAATCAAGACACACAAAAAGCCACAAAACAAACAGAAGATCTTAGAAACACCAATCAAGCAGAACACAGCAAACTCCAAGACCAATAAACACAGACCAAGACTCCCAACCAATCAGGATGAAGAAAAAACCATTCTGGCACAGCAGTAGGCTAGCCCCAAATTTAAAACTGAAACAACTGTAAAAGTCTGACTCATAGACGAACACAATACAGAAGCCTGCTGATGGCAGATGAGATTCTGCCGAAACGTTGCTACAATTTTAAAAGCACAACTATAATGACGTGGGAAAATACCCGAACAAAGCTGAATACCGTGTGTGTGTGTGTGTGTGTGTGTGTGTGTGTGTACACACACACACACACACACACACATACATATACATATAACATAGTGTGTATTTTAAGAATGTACCAAGCAGAATTCAATTGGAAGTTATGTACTATATTGAATGTTATAATTCTAAAGGCATAAATTGAAGTTTAAATAAGAATTGAATGGATAAAATTAAAAGATATAAAGGTGTCATACTCCAATTAGTAACTACAGGGGAAAATTTGTTTAATGAGAAAAGATAATATGAAATTGAAACAGGACAGACAAAAGTATAAATATAATGATTAGAAAGACATTGAAAGATATATAATTGAATTTAGATATGAGATAATTAAAAATAAGTTGAGGAAACCAAGGGAGGGGGGAAATTATGGAAAAAATGTTAAAATAGTAATAAGATATGGAATAGAACATAAAGATGAATATGAAATTGAGTTTGTGTCTGTATGGAGAAGTGATAACCCAGGATCATGCTATTCTCAAAAAAATATGTTTTATTTGTATTATGTTTTTGTGAAAACCCAATTAAAATTTATATTAAAAAAAAAAAGAATCATGATACAACACTTAATGATAGTCATAGATTACTAAATAAGCAATCAAATCATAACTAAGAAACAAATAAAATAATATAAATCATAGAGATACAAGTAACAAGGTTGTAGTAATAAGTGGGCAGAGATAGATAATAGGAAGGATGAGAAGAATAGTAGTAATACAGTAAATAGTTTGATAGTGTTGTGGGAATTAGTTGTTTAACAGAGTGATGTCATTTGGGGGAAAAACTGTCCTTGTGTCTAATTGTTCTGATGTACAGTGGTCTATAGCAGTGATCCCCAACCTTTTTTACGCCGCGGCCCGGTATCCCCAACCTTTTTTATGGCGCGGCCCAGTACCGGCATTAGCTGGGCGCCGCCATCTTTTTTTGATGAAAAAGTGCTTCCGGTGACCTCACCGGAAGCACTTTTTCATCAAAAAGATGGCGGCGCCAGCGCTCGTGAGCTTTTCCGGTAGAAATGGCTTTCTACCCGGAAAAGCTCACGAAATATGCGCCGCCATCTTTTTGATGAAAAAGTGCTTCCGGTGAGCTTTCTACCGGAAAAGCTCACCGGAAGCACTTTTCATCAAAAAGATGGCGGCGCCAGCAAGCCAGCGCCCGGTAGGACTTGTTCCACGGACGGTACCGGTCCGCGGACCGGTGGTTGGGGACCCCTGGTCTATAGCATTGTTTTGAAGGTAGAAGTTTAAACAATTTATTTCCAGGATGTAAGGGGTCTGTAGTTATTTTCACAGCCCTGTTTTTGACTCATGCAGTATATAGGTCCTCAATGGAAGGCAGATTGGTAGCAATTGTTTTTTCTGCAGTTCTAATTATCCGTTGAAGTCTGTGTCTGTCTTGTTTGGTTGCAGAGCCAAACCAGACAGTTATAGAGGTGCAGATGATAGACTCAATAATTTCTCTGTAAAACTGAATCAGCAGCTCCTTGGGCAGTTGGCTCAGAAAGAACATTCTTTGTTGTCGGGTTTTTTTTTTTTTGACATTTTTTATGTTAGGTTAGTCCATTTTAGGTCATGTGATATAGTAGAACCAAAAAACTTGAAGGTCTCTACTGTTGATACTGTGCTGTCTATTATTGTAAGAGGCAGTAGTGTAGGAGAGTTTCTTCCTAAAATCTACCACCATTTCCATGGTTTTGAGTGTGTTTAGTTCAAGATTGTTCTGGTTGTACCACAAGCTGAGTTGTTCAGCCTCCCATCTGTATGCAGATTCATCGTTGTCTCGAATGAGACCAATCACTCTTACACCACCTGCAAACTTCAGTACTTAAGATCTTTTAAGATCTTTTGGTATATGGTGAGAAGACAAGTGGAGAGAGCACTTTGCCAGGGGGTGGACAGGTATATGATGTGATTCTGCTTAGCTTAACTACTACTTCCTGTCTGTTAGGAAGCTTATGATCCATTTACAAGTGGGGTAAGGTACATCTAGCTTAATTAGAAGAATATCTGGAGTGATGGTATTGATTGCTGAGCTGAAGCCTACAAAGAGGACCCTTGCATAGGTCTTTGGGGATTCAAGATGTTGTAGGATATAATGCAGAGTCATATTAACAGCATCATCTGTCAATCTATTTGTTTGGTAGGCAAATTGCAAGGGGTCTAACAGCAGGTACCTGATTGTTTTCAGATGGGCCAGTACTAGCCATTCAAAAGTTTTCGTAACTAAAAATATATTTGAAAAGGATTTGTGATTACTTTAACCCCAGAAAGAGAAAGTGAAGAAGAAGAAGGTATCTAAAAGAAATAGTCTGTTTGGATTGTTTGGTGATTTTGGAACCTTTGAGAACTATTTCTGATTAAAACATCTGGGTGGTTGTTTGGAAAAACTTTTTCTCTACACAATGGCATCATCTATGGATGGATTGAAACTTATATATCAAAAATATGAAAGAGAAAAACAAGGAGGGAAAGATGGTCTTGGCACTATTTTTCAATACTTAGAAATGGTGGTTTATATTTATGTGAAGCAGAATGAGGATGATGGGGACAAAGAAGAAGAAGAGGCCATCTTTGATGAACAAATGACTTTGATTGGAGAAGGGAAAAAGCAAGAGAAAAAGGAAAAAAGGTCTTTAAGATCTGGAAAAACAGCCCGAAAAGAGAAGAATAAGGTGAAAAGGAGACATTATGTTAAGAAACAACAGAAAGGGGGAAAGCAGAATAAAAGGGAGGTGGAGAGACAAGGGGTTAAAAAGGACAAGGAGAAGAAGAAGCAAGAGAGAAAGGAAGGGATGAGAAGCCCTAATGGTGGGGAGCAAGATGTTAAGAAGCAAAAGTTTTTTAGAGATAATGGATAAATCTTATTGTTAAAGGGATTCTAGAAAGGTACATAAGATTGCATTTTCATACCTGTATTTAGAAGTAATCATAGTAAATTAGAAATAATATGTAACTTAAAATGTGATAAAATATTTAACATAAATTAGTGAAATTTTTGGTTAAGAAAAAGGGAGTACTGCAATGAAATATGATTCAAGATTGTGATGTAGGGGGGGTAATAATCTTTGGAAAGCATCAGTGTTCCCACAAAGGTATGATATTTAATTGAAATGGATAAAATGTCTAAGATATAAATGATTATTAATATTAATGATTAGAATATGGTATATTAGTGAAATTTTTTGTGAAATGAGATTTGAAGTAGAAGAAGGAGGAACATTTTAATGAAATATTGAGCTATAATATGTGGTGTGTGTGTGGGGGGGAATAATTATGGAAAATAGGGCTCCCATAAAAGTATGTGATTTAATTGAAAAGCAATGAGTTAAACGTTTAAGATATGAATGAATATCAATACTAATGAATAGATTTGTATTATTTTTGATAATATAGTATAATTTTAGAATGTACCAGACAGAATCCCAATGTATGTCATGTGTTTTATATTAAGTATTATAAATATAGGGGAAAGAGATAAAGGCATCATACTCCATATAGTGTACAGGAGAAGTCTTTCTTCTTTTTTTAAAGAAGAAAAATAAATGGTTGGCTGGAATAGAACAGACAAAGAATAATAAATATTATGATATGAATTGAGAGGAGATAAATAAAATAAAATAAAATTGAGAAAATTTAAAGGAGAGGAGAAGTCATATAGAAAATTGAAAATGTTAATAAGATATGAGATGGTATGTAAAATGAATATGAATTTGAATTTGTGTCTGTACCAAGAGTTTTAACCCGGGACTAAGCAACTTTCAGAAAAGAGATTTTTTATGCTTTTATGTTTTGTGTTTATGTGTATTTATGTATTGTTTGTCTTGAAAATAAAAATTGTTTTTTTAAAAAAAGTTTTCATAACTACAGATGTTAGAGCAACTAGTCTGAAGCAGAGGTTCTGACCAGTTCTGGAGAACCAATAGTGGAAATTTTGAGTAGTTTGGAAAACCGGCAAATACCACCTCTGACTGGAGATTTTACAGTATCCTTCCCCTGCCACACCCACCAAGCCACGCCCACAGAACTTATAGTAAAAAAATTTGAATCCCACCACTGGTCTGAAGTCATTCAGTTCTTTGATGTAGGGTTTCTTCAGCACTGGGATAATAGTAGAATATTTGAAGCAAGAAGAAAAATAGCATATCTCTAGTCATTTATTAAAGATTCAGCTAAAGATGGAGGACAGTTGGTCAACACAAACTTTTAAGCAAGAAAGAGTTATCTTATCTGGTGCTTTTCCTGGCTTTTGGCTGTGAAATAGACCTTGCACTTCATTTTCTGTAATCACCAGAGGTGGTGGGCCCAATGGGATGGGGTCAGTTGTAGGAAGGTTGGCTGTTGTTGTGTTTGAGATGGGGTTTGTAGTGATAGGTGGTAGTAGCTTTCTCTACAGTACCTACAGTAAACCTATAGTAAAGCACATTCAGGTCATCTGCCAGTTGTTGATTTCCTTCAGCATGGGAAGGAGGTTTGCTGTAACTGCAGGGGTGGGATTCTACTAGTTCACACCTATTTGCTAGAACCGGTTGTTAACATTCTAAGCAGTTCAGAGAACCAGTTGTTAGAAGAAATTACTGGCCTAATCCTGTAAGGAAGGCAGGAAGGAAACATTCTGGTGTTGCTTACAGAAACTGCCTCTCCATTAATTCTTATTACATTCTTGGCAGGACTAGACTTCCTGTCTCAGGAACTTCTCTGGAGTTTTTTTCCCCTCCTTTGCTGGTACTTTGCTTGTGTGGAGTGTGGAGTGACCATTCAAAGTTACAATGACACTGAAAAAAGTGACTTATGACCATTTTTCACACTTATGACTGTTGTAGCATTCCCACAGGCGAGGAGATGCATGCCTCAGTGTGATATTTAGTTGGCCACACCTAGCCAATAACATGACCACTAAACCATGTCCACCCAGTCACATGACCACCAAGCCATGCCCACCACCTAAGCCATGCCCACAAAACCAGTTGTTAAAAATTTTGAATCCCACCCCTGTGTAACCGGTGATATTTTTAAGAGTTTTCCACATATTTCCTGGTTCATTTGTTGAGAATGATTCCTTAGCTTTTCAGAGCAGCTTCTTTTTCTGCTCTCATCTCCCTTGTTGATATATTTCTGGCCTGATTGTACAACATTCTTTTGCCTTTTCTGTAGGCTTCCTCTTTGGTATGACATAGCTGCTTAAATTTAGCTGTGACCAAGGTTTATTATTACTGTATATTCACAGGTTTCTGGTCGGCACACATAGGTCTTGACAAAAACTGACATATGATATCACAGTATCTTGAGCTCATCCAAGTCTGCAGAGGTATCTTTGAAAACTTTCCAATCAGTGTAGTCAAGACAAGCCTGTAGCTTTAGCTTTGCCTCCTCAGTCCAAGTCCTCATTGATTTAATTGTTGGTGTCATGGTTTTAAATCTTTGTCTGTAAGCAGGTACAAGGTGAATTATGCAATGACCAGAGTGTCCCACAGCTGCTCATGGTAAAGACCAATAAGCATCTTTTAATGTTGCTTTAAGGGTGTTCATCCCAAATTGTATAAGCTAAAATTTGGGATGAATATCCTATGAATAATGTGGGAGTAGGAATGGTTTTCCAGAGGAAAAAATTGCAGAACTACAGGAACCAGGAGCGCTACTCAGGTGACCCTGAGGACACAGATAAACCTCCAAGTGCTTCAATGACCATCTAAAAGGATGCAGGTTAACAGCTGTCTGGAAGGAATATAAATCCTTCCATTTCTCACCTTCCAGTCTGATCTGAAGAAATTTCTTGGATGAGAAGTGAAATGCCTTTAAAAGAAAAACAAGAAAGTCCAGCTGCCTCCTGAAAAAACACTTTTGGGACAACCATGACCTGGATGACTGAGAATGTCTACAAAATTAAAGTCAATTATTATCCAACAGGATGTGTGTAATTTCTTTAACACATTTGTTATGGGAGTTTTTTTAAAAAATAATTTTATTGAATTTTTAATAAACATTAAAATTACAAAATTAACATAATTTTGTAAACCCCAAAGTTAAAGATTCAAGAACCATCCCACCTCTAAAAGGACCAAATGGGAAAGATTGCAATGATGAAGCCGTTAAGGCCAATCTCTTCAACACATTCTTCAGTTCAGTCTTTGTAAACAGCAATGGTTTATGACCCACATTTCCTAGTCATACCACAACTAACTGTAATGACCTACTACATATTGAGTTTACAGAAGATAACATAGAAAAGGCACTACGTAACCTAAAACCATCCCTATCTATTGGGCCCAATGGATTATGTGCATACTTCTTAAAAAAGCTCTCCTCTGCCATAGCGGAACCCCTAAGCATTATATATGAGATATCATTCAGAACCAGATCCTTACGAAACCTATGGTCCTTAGCTACTGTCATCTCTATCTTCAAAAAAGGTGACCCCCGCCTGGTTGAAAACTACAGACCAATCTCACTGTGTTGTGTCACGTGCAAAGTTGTGGAATCAATCATTAACCTCGACTTAGAGTCAAACAACCTACTCTCCAAAAAACAATTTGGTTTCAGGAAAAAATTGTCCTGCAATCTTCAACTCCTACACTGCAAAAACTTATGGACTACTCTACTTGACCAGGGTAAAGCTATAGACGCGATTTTCATAGACTTCTGAAAAGTCTTTGATTCAATGGTACATGACAAACTACAGTTAAAACTAAACTTTTACAGCATTTCCGGATCCCTTCCTAAATGGATTACTGCATTCCTGTCAAACAGGCAACAAACAGTAAAAATAGGGAGCGCTATATCAAACCCTGTTCCAGTTAACAGTGGTGTCCCCCAAGGCAGCATTCTAGGACCCACACTCTTTATACTCTACGTAAATAACCTTTACGATCACTTTATAAGCAACTGCATCCTCTTTGCAGATGACATAAAACTATTCAACACCACCAACAATGCTACTGTCCTTCAAAGCAACCTTGATTATGTGTCTGAATGGTCAAACAATTGGCAATTCCAAATCTTGCCCAACAAATGCTCTGTCCTACACATTGGTAAAAAAATCAGTACACCAAATACAAACTAGGTGGATATGACCTCATTGATAATCCTCACTCTGTCAAGGACCTTGGAGTTCTCATACCAAATGACCTAAGCGCCAGAGCTCACTGTAACATTATTGCCAAAAAGGCATTAAGAGTTGTAAATCTAATCTTATGAAGTTTCTCCTCCGGAAATATCAAATTGTTAACTAGAGCATACAAAACTTTTGCTAGACCAATACTTGAATACAGCTCTTCAGTCTGGAATCCGCACTGTATATTGGACATTAATATAAATATTTGTGTGTCCCAGGATAATGTTGCAGGATCCAATCTGAGTCAAACTCTGATTCTGATGATCAACCAAAATTGGATACCTTAGGTTATGAAATTTCTCTATAGATGTTTTAATAAAAGGGGAAGATATTCCTTTCTAAAACAATTCAGTTCATTTACTCCAGAACTCTTGTGAATCAACATTCTGATGGACTTATTTGTCACATGGTCCTTCTACAGAATTATAAGACTATCATAAATCCTGAAAAACTCAATGCGTACAAGCTATATTAAGTATAACATTATATTAAGAACATTGAATTGTTTCAAGCCACATTTCATAAGCTGAGCTGTTAGTTTCTAAATGCAGTTGGTGGATTGATTTTGGTTTGATATTACAGTTCTGTATTACAACTACAGAAATATTTTCATGATTTCCATAGGATCATTGTGATATTCTTCTCTATCATCACATCTAGTGATGACATTTTGTAAAATTAAAACAGTAACAATAAAAGCTCACAGTATTTCCTAGAATTAATGACTAGTTGAAAGGGCCAACTGCCTAAGGCAAGCTAATCAATCATTATGTTCTCACCAAAAGTGCCCTGGGCACTGGTCCCTTTTGCTGTTCTAATCAGTTTGGGTTCAGATACAAATTAACTACTTTAAATTATTTTTAGTTTAGTGCTGTCTCTTACACTGGAGTATCAAGAGTACAAATTAATGTCCTTAGAACCCTTATTGATGTCATTGATTTTATGCATGGAGCAGAAACCATTTTTCACACTGAGCTCTTATCTCAAGGGAGAAATAACTTTTCATCCATCTTGTTTATATTACTACTATCTTAATTGTTCCAAGAATCTGTTTTATAAGCCAGTGTTACCTGCAATTTATACACATTTTATTCACACTCTTCCTGATTCAGTTAGGGCAATCTACATTTTTAAAACAGTTATAAATATTCTGGGAATACTGAAGAAATAAATGAATTTAAAATATACTATTTAAATATACTATTTTTAAAAAATGAAATATTGGGAAAATTGACATATAAACCAATCCCTAAGTCAAAATCAACAAAGGGCAGCAGGCCTATGAACAAAAAGAATTATGAGCATTCTAATATTTGTATTAGTTGTACTATATAGCTTTTCTTTTGAATACAAGAATTGTAATGATGTAACACTATGAATAATCTTACATAAAAATCCTGCATTTAGAAATCATTTTTAATATTAAAGGTTGGCTAGCAATATAGAAATAATTTTCTTAACATTTTAGATAACTGAAAGATTGAACAAAAACTTTTTACTGTCATGTAGATCAGGTATGCCCCCAAACATCTGGATCCAGCTGAATTAAATCTGGTTTCTGGTTATTGAATTGGTTATCTTTTTATATTTTAGATATTGGTTAACTTTTTAATGCATTGTGGTTTGTTTTTTATTTTGATTTATTGGTTGGTTTTGCTGCAAACCACTCAAAGTCATGTTGTTTGAGTTGGGCAGCCCTATAAATTTACTTATTTTTCACATTTTTGAACCAAGTAGATTGGGTGTTCATCTTCCCACCATGTAGTCAAGGAAAGTGTAAACCACAATACAATAGTGAAAATGTTTCTTTACCAAAATTGAAACCAGGCTAACTTACTCCAGTTTTTTTCTAGTTCCAGAAAACTGCCTGTCATGTCTCTAAGACCACCTGTATATTATGATTGACACATATTCTTGTTGGTTAAAGCTTCCTGCCACATGGTATGTAATTGAGTCAAGATGATAATAAATTCTTCCTTGATTTTACCTACCTTAGAAGAGGTAGTGGTCCACCGTCTCCACAAATCATCATTGGACTCAAAAGTGCTAGAAAATTAATCAATACACCAATGATAGACTGGTAGACTGACCCCAGATAGATAAAGCAGTATGGACAAGCTGATATTGCAGTACATGGAAGATGTTGGCACTAGTTGGGGAAAAAGAGACTGAAGCTCAACTTTGGAAAGATTGGGTGGCAATGGACTCACAGACCATCCAGTTCCAGGGATTAAGCAACTTTAGTTTTAGTTGGAGTTCCAACTAGAGCTATGTGATGGCCCAGGGTGGGATACAAAATAAACACAGTCACAAAAAACAGGTGAAGCCCCTTTTATTCCTTCACTTTGCTTCCACGCTCCAAATATTCTTGACTGGAGACAATAAAAACTCCCACACAAGCAGTTACAAGGAGGAGGAAATGCCATTTAAATTATAAAGAGTAAAAAACAACACAAACCAGGCAAGAAGACATCCACAGATGTCAGAGCACATGCTGGGAAGGATGCCAAACTCAGAGAGGAACAATAAACTAGAGATATTTCCAAGCTTTGTTTACAGCACTCGCCCATACGCATGTCCGTTCTCTTATCCAGTTGTCACAGCTGCAGCCCATGAAGAGGATCAAGGCCCTCTCTTCCCCAGTAGACCACATCTTTCCCTTATCCTCTCCTCCCTACATGCCCTAGGATGGAGAGGGGATGGACCTGGGTTCTCCTTTGAGTGCCCAGCCGGCCTCTGCCCTTCCCCAGCCTCCTCCACAGAAGGAGAGATCCTATTCATATTGACAAATTTACACAGAACTATAATTGGAATCAGAAACTACAATTGGCCTAGAATGTTGTAGCATAAATCATACCATGTAGCATCACTGCCATCCAAGCTTACTCTGTAAATAATTCAAGATGTTGATTGTTATCTATAACACTTTACATAACATAGGACCTCGGCATTTTTAGGATTGTTTGTCTTCCATTGTATCAACAATCCAATAGCTATGTTTAGACATGTCTATGATTTGTATCACTTCTATTAAACAATGCCATCTAATGATAATCAGAAAACCTTCCATACAACTACTCTTGCATAAAACTACTTCATGGGACCAAGCCAAAGGCAACCACACCATCCTTACTGGTTTGTTGATACAAAACCTTGAAACAGAAAACTGCCAGCATCTTGATTCAGGGGACTTTTTCACATGGAGATCTTTGACTCTTATTTCAGCAATTACCTTTCAATATGGAGAGCTGTGGATCCCTCTTTCAGATCTATAGTTCACAGTTCTATATAGTTCGCATTTAACCCTATCAAGTAAAGCAAAGGGATATCTAAATGAAATAGGCCTAGTATAGAAAAAGAAAAAGACAAATGATCTTAAGTTTTTTATATTCGGTTTTTCAGTTATCTATGTTCCATATTTGAATTTCAGATACAGGCCCACCTTCCCTGCAGTCTTAAAATATGTCACAATAGAAACAGCCAACTTATCATTATGAGGTAGGGTGGTACATTTACCCTGTTTTAACAAAAACATAGTACTCTTTCAATGTAATGCTGCTGTTGGCTCATAATGAATGTCTCTAAATGCTCAAAACTAGTACTTCCTTCACATAATTTGTCAAGAGCAATGCTGGCATCATTCTAAATTGTGTGCAGGAGTATTCAAAAGAACAATGTGTTCTGCTTCATTTCTCAGAGTCATGTATATACGGGAATCATTGTCCCTATAATTTATGATTGTGCTACGCACACAATAAGCAGAAGACTTCGGGCTATTGAAAACAGTTGCATTTTGAATAATGTGTTCATTCCTTTCAGAAATGGCATCTGCTTTATCTAATTCTTTGCAGATTCTGCTTGAAAGAGCACACTATTTCAGCAGTCAATGGGAAGTATGTGGATAGAATGGAATGAGGAAGGAAAATGTAGATGATATTTAGGAAGAGTATAGCAGAAATGGTTAAACTTAAAAATTACTCAGTGCCAGAAGGGATATTGGGAAATCGGACTGATCAGGAATAATTCCCAGACCAGATTGGTCCATGTGTTGTCATGGACTCTGAACATCTCTAGACAGAGCTAAGAAAGATGTCTTTTTAATGCCCTGGAGAACTGTGGTCACTCAGTACATCCCTTCTGTTCCTGGCAGAATTCACCAACATCCTAATAATAAATACTCTGTCAGCCATAACATTTCTTAAATTCTGGAATGCAAAATTCCTTTACACTATGTACAATAAAATTAATAACAAAAACTAATATCCTTACAATTTCATTTCTATGACTTTGAACTTCATACCCATGATACCATTACACCCAGTTTATACATCTTCAATGAAATCAATACTTTCCACTCACCATAGCTATGTACATATTTTTGGTTCTTAATACTCTCTGAGTTTGGTTGTTTTCTTGCAGACATTTCATTACTAGATAATACCATCAGTGCTGGAACAGATATTGTACATGTTCAATCTCTCCACCACTCTAGCATTTCATGGAACACTTGCTTTCCCACTATGGAAGTGTGCCTGAGACCAGGAACTATCTGGATAAACATAGGACTACAACCGTGATTTCCTAGACATAATCTATGCTCCACAACTCCAGACATATTTTTATAACTCACCATGTGCCTAAGGCTTATGAATTTGTAGTAAAAAAAATCTAGACAGTCTCAGATTTCTATCTGGTTCAATGCACAATGATCTAACTCAAGACAAAGCAGCTTTTAAATATCTCCACAGGGTTTGGTTGTAGTATGCAAACTATATTAGGCCATGTTACTATGTATCATTAAAGGAGAATATTTGTAACCTAGGGTTAAAATGAGGGGTCCTTGGCTTGCTTGTTTTATTGCAAACATTTCATTACCCTAACTAGCTAACATCATCAATGCAAGTTACTATATACAGTATCTTGGATAGTGTACTTACTGAGATAGGATAAATGAGTCTTTCTATTTCCTTGGCAGTATTTGCAGGGAATTGTAAAAGGTAAAATCCAACATATTAGAAAGATAAAAGGTTTAGGGAAAGCTGAATTAAAGCTGTATATAACTCAGATATAATCTATAGAAGTAGGCAAATTATTTCCTTACCTTCCAGATATCCTACTCAATACTGTTAACAATACTTTTGGGACATATCGTACAATATTGATATGGGACATAATGTACAATATCATGTTCAGTTGCCAGAAATGAGAAATGACAACAATAGAAAACTTTTCCTTTCCCTATTATATTATCCCATGGACAATTGCTCTATATCTTTGACTGTTCTTGGAAATCTAGAGATATTCAGATGTCCTGGAGGGACATGGAAAATATGGCTCTAAAAATTAAACATATCTAATTTTAAATTCATGGGGTTTGTAAAGGGGGAAATAATTAAATAATAATAATACATTAATCATCCACATAGATCCAACTAATTATTATCCCAATATTGACTTGGGTTTTCTTTGTAATATTTCTTTCATTATCCTGGATGGTAATATAGCTGAATATAATTTTCCTGTTTCTCTGTCTTCCTTTTGTTTCTGATTGATATTGATAATTATTATTATTGTATCATTTTTCTTATTCCTATATTATTGCACAAACTACATAGAATTTAGCCATGTGCCCAATTTAATATATTTCTCAATATAATCAAAACTAGTATTACCATCCAAAAGGTTCCACCTTATATTCTGTCTGATACTAAGATTATAATTTAGAAGTTCTAGACTGGTAGATTGTAGCACATAGACACTGCAATGATAGCAGTTTTAGTAAACAGAAGCAGCCAGCAAAGCTTTCACAATATTTACAGTATGACCTCTGTAAATATATACACTGCTCAGACTTCCCCACCTATTTCATGGCATGATTATGTTATTTAAATTATATGCTCTTTATGATCAGTAAATTCCATTTTATATTGTTTATTCTATATAATGAGCTAGGTCATTTCCTTGTAAAGCAATTTTAATTAAAGCGTTTTAGATAAAATGAGATTTTAGTGGCTAGGGCCACATTTTTCTGATGAAGTGAAGGAAGGAGCTTCTCTTCAGCAAAAATATAAACTTTGCTTTAAATAATTTTTAAAGTGTAATGTGTTAACATTTTTTGTTTTGGGTTGGTTTTAGTTTTGAAGTATATAATAACTCATACAATGATATACTCATTTGAAATTAAGCTTCACATATCTTCATGGTCAGGTAATTTATTTATTAATGACACATTGATTTTGAAATCCTAGAGTTTCAAACCCTGAAAGTCATACTTGGTTTTTCACTGGTTTGCCAAATGATGAACTTGTAAAAGACAATGGAATGGAACCAGGGCAGTGGGATCAAGGCAAAAATTAAATTTGATTCAGATTTAATATTATTTTTATAAATGCATACATTTTGTTCCTGTATATTTCTATTTTCTGCCACATTATGGCAACTTTATAGGTACAGATAATATACCCTCTTCCAGATACTAGATTTGGCTGTTTGTTGCATAGTGCTACCGTGCATAATAAACCTACCTATATGAAGTTAAATGTGCGATGGAGAATTTAGGCATATAAGAAAAATCTAATTGTGATATTGATTGACCACATCCACAATCAGTGTTGCACTGAATAGTTGTCAAGAGGGAAGGAAGGAAGGAAGGAAGGAAGGAAGGGGAGGGAGGGAGGGAGGGAGGGAGGGAGGGAGGGAGGAAGGAAGGAAGGAAGGAAGGAGAGATGGGCCTCATCAGCCTACTTTGCAAATGAGTGTTAACTTAAGCACAAATTGTCATCGTATTACCTTAAGTTAAACTGACATTTGCTAACAGTTGTATTTCTAGAACAGAAACAGGTTTCATATCCTTCTAGACTCTGGACCATCACAAGATCATATGCAGATTCAGAATGATATACTATAATATAATTCTTTTGAATTGTTCCTTTCATTAATATTCAGTTTATTGTTCTTAGATGATATCACTACATTTGAGATTAACATGTTCTCAGCTCTCAGTAATCTATTGCATTTTTATGTTTCAAAAAGTGACCACTGAAGAGTAGAAGTTTTTTTCTCTTTTTGTAGCCAAATTGTCGAAGCTAAATTGGTCATTATCGCTGTTAAATGTCCTTTTCTTGTTTTTAACCTTATTTGCCACACATCTTTAGAGGTTAATTTTCTGCCATATCTTTGAGCTTATTTTTAATTAAAGTTATGCATCATTGCATTAAGTGAATCCAGACATTTTTTAAAATAGAGTAGAATTGTTAACCTCTAACATTAATGTGTAAAATCAAAGAGGAATTAAATAACTTAGGAGGAACAGACTCACACTTTAATGACCTATTCTTTGTTTAACCAGGCATACTAAATAAGAGGAGATTTGTTGTTAGAGGAAAAGGTATTCTGGTTGAAAAATAACAATGATCTTGTTGAAAGGAAACTAAAGTTAATCTTTTTCAAAGTGTTTTTAAATTTATTTTATTTTACTGTTATACAGATATCAATATTGTGCTATTTTTTCACATATTGATTCAAACCTTTTACATTATTCCAGGGATTCCATTTTTGGATCATTGATAGAATGCCATGGTTCACAATAAATTATAACCATGGAGAAAGGGTTTATGTTATCACAAATTGGCTGACATGTTAGGTGGGACCAACCATAATACTTCCAATTATGTGAAGGTAACTGGTGAAAACACTGTAGTCCACAAGATACTTTCTGCCACTCATTTTTTGTGCCTTTGAATCAATGTTGCCTCCTGACAGCTGCTTGAAAACCCTATAATTTTTTTCACAATTTTTCAGAATTATATTTAGTATTTTCTAGGACAAACACTTTTCCAAGTAAGTGTTCTTGCAACTTCTTGCTTTTTATCCCCCAGACAATTTGATCTTTGATCAAAGATTCAGTCAACATTAATTTCACATGTGTAACAAATTCTTCGACATTCTCAGCCATGTTTTGTAGGCATAATTTAAAGAGAAATTGTCATGTGTACACTTCTTTTTATGACAAAGATATGAATTATGCCATAAGTAGGGAAAAACTGTATATCAACTGTGGATGTATTCTCCCTTGCACTTCTTAAAAAAAAAATCGACCAATTTTTCTGTGCTTAATTTGTTTTTGTTTTTTTTAATGATTCAAATTCTCTTATTGTTTTATGCTGTTTTGCTTTATTAGTTTTGTTCCTTAATCATTTATTTATTTTCCTGTAAGCTCCCTGGAATGCTTTTATCAGAATGACAGAACAGCCATTCAATCACAGAACTGCATTTAGTAACTTATTAAAAGTAATACTCAAAAATATTGCTACCATGTGCATAGATGGGTTATGGCATTCAGTACTTGGTTCACACATTTTATGGCTCAATACCAATAGGTGCCCCATGCAGATCAAGGTTGATCTCAAGAAGAAAACATTGTTTTTAAAGCAGAAACCTCACATAAAACAGGGAAGTGGTTATAGGAAAGGAAAGATAAAATTTAATCTCTCTTGGTAATGTGACCAAAGCCATTCCTTCAGGCAAAACTTTGTATCAGAATTAAACCAAATATTTGAGACTTTATGGTAGAAACAATTGGTTTTTTGGACTCCCATGTTAGCATGCCTATATTGATTATTCTCTGTTTCTGAAGAACCTACCTTCAGAGTTTGATGAAAGTAATATAATCAGCTTCACTTTCTTTAAATGAGTCCCAGACAGCAGGACGGAAGAAAGATATCTTTTTAATAGAACATTGGCTTGCTGTTTCTATGAGCTGTTGCTGCTGCCGCTGTTGGTATTTTGGAGAAACCTCTTGCTGTTAACCATCTGTGCCTGCTTATTTGAAGATGTGGCCCATTAATGAGAGTCCAGAGATCCCAGTGGTATCTGCATTAAATTCCATCCCCAGCCTAGTTCTTAACTTCTTTACCTGTCTTTGCTTCCTATAAAGTTGAACTTTTCCTTCAGAAACATATGATTTTATTGCAGTGAGATAAAATCTTGGTTTAAGATTGGAAAGATTAAATCATTTTTGTAAGCTCAATTATGTAATATACTGAATACATGGCTGAGCTATTCTGGTGCACAATGACCTGTTCCAGTTCAAGAGAATAACATGGAAATAGAATAACAACTTCTCATGGCCTTTTATTTTATTTTTTAAAGTAGATTGTGTTGATGGACTAAAACATTTTTATTTATTATAAAGGATACAAAATTTTGAACACTTATGTTTCCTATTTTGATAATGAAACATCTAAAAGAAAACAACCAAATTCAGAGAGCATCAAGGACCCCAAACATAATTTTCTTAGAACTAGGATTGTCCTTCAAAAAATGCCTTTTGAGATCCCAGAGAACATAGCCAGCAATGACATGATATAATTGGAGTATATACAACCAATTTGGACATATGAGAACCTCTGAAAAAAATTGGAGCTAAAATGAATCCTTAGTTGACTCAGAAAAGTTATACCACAAAATCAAATGTCACATCACCTTACCATTATTATTGATCTCTTCCTGACCACCCCATTCTACCCTTCTCTTTCTCCTCCTCCTCCTCTTTGTCCTCCTCCTCCTTCTCCTCCCACATATCTTGCTCCATCTGCCTCCTGTAAAGAGCTCCGGTGGCACAGTGGTTAGAGTGCAGTACCGCAGACTACTTCTGCTGACTGCCGGATTCCTGAAATTTGGCAATTCAAATCTCACCAGGCTCAAGTTTGACTCATCCTTCCATCCTTCCGAGGTCAGTAAAATGAGGACCCAGATTGTTGGGGGCAATATGCTGATTCTGTAAACCACTTAGAGAGGGCTGTAAAAGCACTGTGAAGTGGTATATAAGTCTAAGTGCTATTGCTATATATTGCATCCCACACATCCCTCCAATCCCAAAACAATGGATGTGCACAATCTGACCAGATTTCTCATCTTTTTCCCCCAGCAACCTGATTTGACCACTGACCAAGCCTGACTTAATAAAATAAATGTCAAGATGGACACAAGTGTTGTCAACAGAATTTGAACACTTAGGTTTGTCTCTTTAAGTAGATTAAAAGAATCATTGAGAAAACAGAGAATCTCTTTTTTTAAATGCATGAAGAAAATTGTGTACATATTAACATCTCAGAATGGATGGGTCCTTAGCCTTCTTCCCAGTTAAGAAAACTGTCAAAGCATTGGTCTTCTGCAAAGCTTACAGCTTTGTTATCTCTCCACTCTGCAAAACAAGCACAAAAACAGGGAGTAATGGGTTTGGGAGTGCTGTGCAAACCATATAAAGGCGTGCTGTGCAAACCATATCCATGGGTTAAAGATCATGCAGCTATGCTTTAAATATATACATTCAGATTGTTACAACTTGGAAAATGTAAAACTCTATTATTATTTGCATTTGTATCTTCTTCTATGGATAATTGTGATTTTGTGTTATTTGAAACATACTACAAGAAAATAACTGAAGCTGATTCACACATATTGGTGCCTGCAGTTTCTCTAAAGTTTTGAATAGTATATTAGCAATCTAATAAAAATGATCTACTTCTTGATGATTTCAAGCATACTATTTTATTGATTGGCATAAAATCCTGTAATACAGTGACTTAGTAATAGCAATAGCACTTAGACTTGTATGCCACTTCATAGTGCTTTACAGCCCTCTTTAAGCAGTTTATAGAGTCAGCATATTGACCCCAACAATTTGGGTCCTTGTTTTACTGACCTCGGAAGGATGGAAGGCTGAGTCAACCTTGAGCAAGATTCAAATGCTGAACTGCTGACAGTAGGCACTCTACTACACTCTAACCACTGTAGCATCACAACTCAGAGATAAATCCAGGTCCTCACATCTAAAAAATAGGCAGATTTACTTGTCTTAATATAGAAATTAACAGTTTTGGGGCCATTATCATAATTCTTCAGACTTGCTGATGTATGTTTGCAATTGTTAAAAAAGACATACAATTATGGAATAAAATAAAAATAATGTGCTTGTTATGTTTTTTAAAAATATTCCTAAGTAGAAGCATAGCAGTCAATTCCTAATGAATAAGACTGGATGAACCATTCTTTTAGAATTACTGAATGCATTTAAAATTGTACTTTAAAGAGCAATGCTGTAACTGCCTAACCTATGAAAGAGTATGCAGCAACTATTTTTGTTAGAATATTTCTACATGTCTTTTCAGTCATTATTATTTTATTATTTTTATTTTTTAATTTCTTATATATTGTGTTTTTATTTCCTGTAAGCCATCTTGACTCACCATGAGTGAGTAGGTGGCAATATTAATTTTCCAAATAAAAATAATTTAAAATTTATTTTAATCTTATCATTTTAAAATAATGAACAGAAACAGCCATAATGCATAAAAGAACGCAATATTAAAAAACTCCAAGAAAAATAAACTATTATTTTTAATAAATATAAAAACCATCTGGTAGCTAAGTAAAAACATCTTCAATTGTTCCTAAAAGATAATTGGATTGTATCACTGGATCTTCTTTCTAGATCTCAGTTGCTTTCTCCAAAAGAAAAGGTAGGATAAGAAGCAATGGGTGGAAACTAATAAAGGAGAGAAGCAACTTACAACTAAGAAGAAATTTCCTGACAGTTAGAACAATTAATCAGTGGAACAACTTGCCTCCAGAAGTTGTAAATGCTCCAACACTGGAAGGTTTTCAGAAGAAGTTGGATAACCATTTGTCTGAAATGGTATAGGGTTTCCTGTCTAAGCAAGAGGTTGGACTAGAAAACCTCCAAGGTTCCTTCCAACTCTGTTATTTGAAGGGTTTAAAAATGCCATAGTCTTCTTTCTTGTTACTTTAATCCATAAGCCACCTCGTTTTCTTTGGATCACTGGTGTCAAACTTGATTGCATCATGTGATGTATCATGATGTATCACAACATTTTTTGCCTTTGCAGAGCCGACATGGGTGTGACCTGCATGTGACACATCTGGCCCACAGGCCACCCAGTTTGACAGCCCTGCCAGCTCCCCACCACCACCAATAATTCTAAAAGAACAATTTTTCTTGAATTTTTAAATTTTCAGAATTCCCTTCAGCCCCTTCCTTTTTTGGGACTCAACACTCCATGATCAGTTGTCTCAGCTATACTGCAACTTCAGGAATAATGGAAGCAAATCTGAAAAGTTGTGAAATAAGTAGATTACAATAGGGCTTGTCTTTTTTCTAAATTTTGATCTTATTTTAAAACATGGATTTTAAATAATGTTCTCTTATTTCTGACTATTTCACCAGTGATCCATGTGTTCCTTTCTATACTTAAATATATTTGAGAGTCAGGAATCTCAGAATCATGGAAATGACTAAATGTTATTTAGCTTTTCACAAATAAAGTGATGAATTAAAAACTTTTGAATGAAAATAAACCCACATTTGAAATATACAAAACAATTCCTTGTTGCTGTTGCAAGAATTCCTGATGAGACATATTAGGATGCTATTATAAAGGATTATACTGCAATAGCAGAATATGTTTTTTTCAGGCAAAATGAGTTAAATAATGAAAAAAGTTTTAAAAATGCAGTTTTTTGTGTGAAAATAATGTGATTTTATGCATTTACGGTAATGTTTTCAATTAAATTTAAAGGAACGGATTGACATACAGTTATTGGGGGGAAAGCGATAAGAGGTTGATCTATCTATCCCTTGTTCAAGTACTCAATTTTATTATTGATATAGACTTTTCTATTTTTATTGAAATGATGAAGAATACATTAAGATATTTGGGTATCCTTGGGTAAATTTTGGAAAAAAGCTTTTTCATCAATCACCAATGTGTTGATCTCAGATATTTTTCTTCTACCTTACCTTTTCCTTCAAATAAAGTAGTTTTAAACTTGGTAAATGATTTCCGATGGAAACTGCTCTCATATGATGTACACTTGGCACCATAGTAAACCAAGTGTATACTACTCCCCAAGTCACCAGGCTACTTTTTTGCTCTATTTTGAAGGCTGGCACTTGAGTAATTACAAGGATAAGATTCAAAGAAGGCATAAATTGCTTCTTCCAGGTGTCTTTCTATTGATTGGAATGAAACATTCTCATTTCAAGGCTGAAATAAATTGGCTGGAGATAATACTGTCAGCAGCAAACAAAACTGTTGAAGAGCTTTAACCTATCCTGCCAGAAAGTAACAGATCACTTTAAACCTGCCATCTCATAGTATCAGAACTAAGCCCCACTGACATCTATGGGCCTCACCATTGTGTAGGGTTTTGCTAAAAGTCAGGGAATATCACAGTGTTTTGGAGGGGGAGGAGTTATTAGGAGGCTAAAACAATATTGTTCTACTATAATGTTTCTCAACCTTAGCAACTCTAAGATGTGTGGACTTTAAATTGCGTTAGCTGAGCGATTCTGGGAGTTGGTCTCCACATCTTAGAGTTGTCAAGGTTGAGAAACACTACTATACTATAAGGGCTCAAGGAAACATACCAACAACCTTAGGAGAACAAAAACATGGAGAAATAGCTCATATGAAATCTGGAGTGATTGGTAGTACCATTGTTTTATACCACATTATTTATATCTTTATATTATTAAAAATGTGTCCTGTTTTTCTTTCGAGACTAAAAGCAATTCAGGTTTCAGCAAAAAAAAAAAAAAGATGTCTGTAAGTAAATTGTGTGTGTGTGTGAGAGAGAGAGAGAGATGGGTTGGGGATACAGAGGAAAGCAGATTTCAATTCCTGAAAATGGATGGGCTCACTGTTAGGAGGCAGGCAACAACAGGGAGTGAATAAAAAAATAATTCACATAACCTTTTCTATAAAAAGGATACATAACTCTTAAACATGTTAAGTAGATAAGACATCAGTAAGATAGTCTTACTTCTGAGATGAAAGATGGGAAACAATGAGGTAAATAAATTATTAAATAAAAAATCTCTCTTAAGTTCTTTGTATAGTAAATTCTGTACCAGACAAGTTAGAAATTTAACCAAAAAGATCCTTTGCCTTCCTTCAGACCTTCTTTCTTTGAAAACTAAAATATCTCAAGCTGTTTATGGTGACTATATTTTAACTTCTCAGGCCATTCTACAGACCCGCTACTCTTTTATCTATTTATTTACTTAAGTACTGCCTGTCTCCAACTGACAAAAATACGCCACTAAAAAAACTACCCTATACCAAATGATCGCCCAATTTCTTCTTAAAAACATCTTAGAGTCTTGGAGCATCCACAACTTTTAGCAAGTTACTTCACTGATTAATTGTTCTAACTGTCAGGAAATTTCTCCTTAGTTCTAGGCTGCTTCTCCCCTTGATTAGTTTATATTGATTTTATTGCTTCTTGTCCTGCCTTCAGGTACTTTGGAGAATAGTTTGACTCCCTTTTCTTTTGACAACCCCTGAGACATGGGAACACTGCTATTATGTCACCCCTAGTTCTTCTTTTCATCAAACTAGACATACACAATTCCAGCAACCATTCTTTATATGTTTTAGCCTCCTTTGATGCTCTTCTCTGCACTCTTTCTAGAGTGTCAACATCTTTTTTATATAGTAGTGACCAAAACTGGATGTAGGCAGTATTCCAAGTGTGGTCTTAGCAAGGCATTATGTTAATATAATCAATTTCAATATAAATAATTTCACCCTTCTTGCAGAGTTTATTTCCTGGTCTGATTCATCAAGTGAGGCTGACAAATACACAAAAATATCCAATAGAATTTACTAACAACAAAAACTACAAATATGCTACTTTGCAATATCAGTTACTATCAGGCAAAGCTGTGGGATGTATATTTTTATATTTTTGACAACTCAGTTACTATAAAGCTCTTAAATTCTGGAGATAGAAATCACAATACAGCATGTTTCTATCTCTTTGTAACACCCCATATTTCATTCTAATTGTTCTAATGATTAAATGACCACACTAATAAGTTGCATTTAATTGTGGCTTCAAAATTGCTTCTATTTATGAACACACTAAATGCTTACAGATCAAAGAAAATGTCATCTATTTGGGAAGAACACACTACAATTTATTAACCAGTGTTCTCCACTGAATGCTGCATAAAATGTGATAACATCATGAAACAGTGACATGATAATGATACCTAATACATCATTAAATAAGCAAATACGTCCAATCTTTACAACTTGAACTTTGCAGGTTATTCCTTTGTTACTGAACACAATAGTCTGGACACAACAGAATAAGTTGAAACCATGATTACAAAATGCAAAAGCTGGATATACAGAAACATTAAAATAAATGAATAAATTAAAATATTATCACTTAGCACAATATACTTAGCACACTCTTAGGGTATAATTATCCTGTGCTACATTTTAGGCAATGGGTAGACTTGCTTCATTGCCATATGTATATGCTTCCAAATACTAATGATCTCATGGATCTTCCTGTCTTCCTTCTCATGAAACATCCTGTCCAATTATCCATTTGCCAATAAAACTGGAGAGGATGTAGCTATCAATCATTTTATAAAACCTCTCAACATTCCCTGATTTTTTTCCACATTAAGTTTCTCTATCACTCAAACTTACCCAATGCCCACTGGTATTATTAATTTATGCACTAGAGAACTTTTTTATGAAAGACAAAGTGCAGAAGCAGAGGAAAACTAGGTGTTTGGGAACTATCATCCTTTGTGAGTCATTTTCAGTGGTGGGATTCAATTTTTTTTACTACCGGTTCTGTGGGAGTAGCTTGATGGGTGTGTAATCCATACTTTATTTTCTCCTTGTTATCACCTCATCTTCATTTAGGGTTACTTTTATGTATTATATTTATATATCCTACTATTTCTTTTTTTGGAGCACCTTTTTGAGATGTTCAATGTTTGGAGGTGCTGAGCAGACAGGAAATCCAAACACAAATCCATCTTTGAGTCTGTTAGTCTTCATTCGTCACCAGTAGCCACCTCACATACTGTATCTTCTTTTCTTGTCTTTGTTATGTCAGCAGCAGAAAATTGATTATGGGCCTAAAGAATTCCATAAACTGCTGAGCAAATAATTGCATTGCCAGGAGTACAGATTCATTCCAGGAAAATTCACAAAAAGTGGGGGAGAGTTGAAATGTTAGAAATCCCAAGGGCACGTGCACTTGTGTATCCATCCAGTTTTTCTCTATTGTTACACAATACTTTATTATGGAATGCAATCCACAAAATTCACAGAGAACAATGATCTTCTAAAGAGTCTTCTAAAGAGTCATTTATTTCCAAAAAGGAGCCTTTAGCCAAAAGAAGAAAAATATAAAGGAAAGAAGCAATCAGTTCAAGTGATACAGATTAGAATGCAATGGGTTTTTAAAACTGACAGCATATTTTCTGGATCATCTATGAACACAAAGCTTGTAATATTTAGCTTCCTCTACAAATACTAATAAAAAAGGCTCTATAACCACAGATTGTAGTACTATTACTACTGGTACTACTACTATTCTACTACTATTTTCCAGTTTTTATCAGTTTGATTGGTTACACCCAAATTCATATCCAGAAGTTTTTGTCTTCATTGATTTTGACAACTCATCCCTGCACAGAGTAATAATCATCCAAACTAAAATGAGTCCTTCAATTTGCAGAAAAATCAGAAAAGCTAGTCACATTCTAATCTTAGGAAAGCGCCTTTTTGATGATTATATCACTATCAAATCAGCCAATTGTTACTAATTAAAGATCTGTATACCCTGGAAACATATCCTCACATCTTATTTCATGTGCATTCTCACAACCTTGTGAAACACCCTTCACATAGCAAGTCCTGCAGATGTGGTATTCAGTAGGTTCTGACCAGTTCTGGAGAACCAGGAGCAGAAATTTTGAGTAGTTCAGAGAACAGGCAAATACCACCTCTGACTGGAGATTTTACAGGATCCTTCCCCTGCCATGCCCACCAAGCCACGCCCACAGAACCGGTAGTAAGAACATTTGAATCTCACCACTGAAGTCCTGTTAGTATTAGTAGAAAGGTCATTCTGGCTGTAGTTCACAGGTACAGCTTACATTTTATGGATATAGGTTTTCATTTCACCTTGGCATCTCTAATAAGACCCAGAAAGACCATCATCTCAAAGACCCGTGAGATCTTTCCACTCAGCAAGAACATTCACAAGAAACTGAAATTTTTTCCAAAGTGAACAAATCTGCATTTTCATGTCATAATGCAAGTCCAGGCATGAAGCAAGAGGCAGACTTTACACTGTAACATTGAAACAAATGTTTTATCATTTGACTGCCTTGTTAGGTGAGAGGTAGACAATATTAAATGGTCTGACAGGGAATAAAGCTCTATAATAAACATGATGCCAATATTCTTTTCACTTGATACAAAGGATAGAAGCAGAAGTGTTCATATGGTATAGGCTGACAAACTTCACTGAACTTACAAAACAATGAAAATTATAGGCCAATGCCTGAAAAATGGAATAAAATATCTCCAAATGCATTGCTGAACATCTCTAAAATAATTAAGATGCATGAAGAAAACTTCTTTGCCCCCAAAGGTTAATTTAACTTCTGAGGATACACATTCATCGCCCTGTCTACTGAAGCCACCTGTAAAGATTTCAATTAGTGCCAACTGTCATGAGACATTTTTTTCTTCAGTTATGCAAACCACTATGAACTGAACTAATTCTACAAGTTCATTCACTGGAGTTCACTTAAAAGCTATCAAGTAGTAACAATTTCCATTTACTGCTTGTTTGCACTAGATTCAGGCCATTGCTCTGCAGATGAAATGGACTATTGCTAATTAGCATGCTCAATAGCTGTATTAGAATTCATTTAAATGGTTGCCAAATAGATGTCACTTAACACATCATTATTATAAAACCAGAAAACCTGTATGTTTTCACCTAGTTTTCTTCAACTGAATTTTCCTTTCTATTCCACCCCCTCCTGACTTTATATCATGTTAGATTTTCATTAGGTGTAGTTCTCAATATTTTCTGACCAATAGCCACAGCTGACATGTTGGATGAACTCATAAAATTGCTACTATAATGTGATTCTTATTCAGGAAATATGCATTTACCTGAAGACAACTGGAGAAGAACCTTATCTAAATTTCACTCTCAGCATACTGTTATACTTTTGTCTAAAGATATGGATCCCCCAGAAAATAAAATTGGTTTTCTAAAATTATGATTATAACCTGTTTGGGACTACCCTATCTTGGTTGCCAATAGATAGCATCAAAATCACATTGAAAGTGCTCAACTCTTGACTGTTGTTTAGTGATCATCTATAATTTTGTGGTAAGTATGGTACCACAGCCTATAAGGGTTCTGAAAGCAGTCGTACAAATAAAAATACTGAAAACTTTCTTTCCATGAAAAAAAAATAGTTGTATTGGTATGTGGGAAAGACCTTGGGGGACAGGAGGGAGAATCTTACACTGCACAATTCACAAGAGGAAGGGGACTTGGGAAACATTTCAAAAGTAATCCTTCCTAATTTTCCAGAGAGTAAAGGAACAGATGGGATAATTACCCTTGTGCAAGATTGTGTTAATGTAACCTTACAATAACAATATTGTATTATAAGGTTACATTACTGCTGGTTGTACTTCTGGTCTCTCTAATATCAATCTTTAAAACTTGGAAGACAAGACAATAAAAACCTCAACAAGAAAAAAAGACTAACGGTTGCAGAATAAAACCAAAAAGACAATATAAGTTAAAAGATGGCTTCAGTGCTTCTGATCAAAGGCCTAGTGAAAATCAGTTTTCAGGCTCTTTTGAAACACTAAGAGAGTGGGGGCTGTTTGGATCTTGGGATGGGGAGGAGTATTTCTGAGATCTTCCATGTTTAACATTTTTATTTATAAAATTCAAAAGTAAATAGGAAGACACATGGTGGGGGGAGGACAGAAAAGTGAAGGGAAACTGGGGAAAAGAAAAAATAAATGTTGATTTCCAACCCCCTCTGTTTCAGTTTTAAAAAGCATTAACATCAAATCATAACTTTTTGTTTTTCCATAATAATATAAACTAGCCATATCTATAAAAACATATCAATCTAATTGGTAAAAACCAAAGTCAAAGTTTCATCTCTTTTCCATTTTCAGTACAAAGTTTAGAAGTGATTTCCATGTGGAAACAAAGATACTTATATTCTTTCCTTTAACCAAAATTATCAATTTAGCCATTTCTGCAATAATAAAGTTCTGTAACCATTTTTCCATAGTGGGAATCGAGGTGTCCTTCAATTTTTGTGTATATAATAGTCTTGTTGCTGTCAACAAGATCAAAATTCCAATTTTTTTTCTCCAAGTGTTTTTTCATTAAATACCAAAGAAAAGTTTCTGGTTTCATGTTTATTTTTGTTTTAAGAATTTTCTGTATTATAATATGAATCTTACTCCCAAAATGTCCACCATAAATAATAAAAAGTTCTTGAACTTCCGGTTTTTCGGCTTCGCCAGCGGCAGGGATTCGCGATCCTGCGCAATCCCTGCGGCGCTAACCGTCTTGGTGCCTCCGATCCTGATGGATCTGGAGGCTAAGGTTGCCCCGCAGCGGCAGCCGAAGATAGGGGGATCCGGAGAGGGGTTTGGGGTGTTGCAGACCCCTCCCCAGCCGGCTAAACCCCTTTTCTCAAGGCGGTCGAGCGGCGGTCTGTAATGGCCGCCACAAAGAAGCCGGCAGCTGGGTAAGACTGAGCAGGAGAAAGAGGGGAGAAAGTTTCTAAGAGAAAGTTTTTTGGCTGACCCAGGACTTTAAGAGACGCCTAATCCTGAAAACTATGACTTCTTGAACGATACTTTGTTTCCAGAGGAGAATTTTAAGCGGCAAAACTGAGGTGCTGAAAGGGAAAGTTTACTCTCCTTCCCTATGGAATCAACAAATGGCCATTGGGAAACCTGTCTTTTTTTATAAAAGGTAAAAACTTGGCTTCTTGTTATAAGTGGGAAGGGAGAGGACAAAAAAATATTAAGATCTTGCTGGAGGAGATGCCTTGAAGATTTTGAGACTGGAAATTAATTGCAACAAGGCTCTAAAATACAGATTGGGCTTTTTTTCTTTTCCTTTTTATTGATACCAATAAAAATACTTTAGATAGATTTTTTTAGAAAGTTTATTAATGGGTCAAAAATAACACAGTTCTTTTTTTTATTCAGCTTAAAAGATGAGGATATTTTTCTCAGTCATACCTCTTAACTCTTGTTTAATCCTGTAAATTTTAAAGTTATTAAACACTACAAAAGAAATGGTGACATATTTTTAAAGAAAAAATAAATATATATTATTTTATTTTGGGAAGATCTGGCTTCATCCATGATCAAGATCAAACAACAAACTTCAGAAATTGAGACTTGTTCTTCTTTATCAAAATAATCACTTTGAAATGGGAAAAATATAATCTTAAAATAAAGGAAACTATTTAAGTTAAATAGTAATATCAATCCAGAACACTGCAAAATCCATTTTTAAAGTGTCAAAATGTCACTGATTTTTTTTAAATAAATCCCTACATCTATAGGGACTAACAGAAAAAAAAACTACTTAGAACATAGACTTATCATTTCTCTAAAGATTCTTTTGATCTGTAAAGCTAACCTACATCCCAATTAAATTTCTAACAGAAAGAATAGAAAAGTAAAATAAGGACAAAAACAGCTCATCTATCATAGATGAATCACAGACAACATATTTGGCTTCAAATCTAAGCTAGTTTCATCCTTGTAAGCTGCTGATTCTTTTTCTACTGTTTTATTTTTATTAGAGGTTTCAATTCTCTCTTTGTGTAATTCCATTTCCATTTTTCCTAAATTATTTTGCATCTTTCTGCAAGGTGTCATATTTTCTAATTCTTCTATTGTAAGGTCTACTCCCAGTAGACCTCAATGTGACCAAAAGCTCAAAATTAATAACTTTTCTTGTCTGAATTTCAGAGGGTATCTGAAGTCAAGCTATTACTAATTAGTAAAGACTGCTTACCAGTTAGTATAGTTTGGCTCAAAGAAACCTCTCAGCTCTCCATTTTTAAACAGGCTCTTAGTGAATAAATATAATAATTAATGTACTTGGTAACTTTTAATTCAAAGTGGACATTGTTTCTAGTTGGTAATCATATTTTGATTTGATTGTGGTTCAGCCATTGGGATACATGCATTGGACAATTATACATGCAATAGATAATACATTTCTGCTATATTTGATTTTCCTCCATGAAAAGATACACTATTCTCTTAATTCTGACAGGCAAGTAACAGAATTTATGTGACTGCTTTACTTGCCTTGATCCATATTTACAAAAGCAATGGTTGAATGAATGCTATCCAAGTAAATAAAGTAAGCAAAAATAATTGAAACATGGTGCTTTCTCATGGTTTGCTTTGATTCATGAAGCAATTTTGAGGGGTGTACTTTTCTTGTGATTTTGTTGGCCTGAACCATATCCTCAAAGAATTGCCACAATCTGTGCAATTATACTTTGAAAGTTCAGGTGAAATTAGGCCTTTTCCATCATCCTTGTCTCCCACAGAGAAAATCAGACAATCTATAGCAGGAGTGTCAAACTCATGGCCCATGGGCCAGATGCGTCACATGCTGGCCCTGCCCCCACCCAGTTTAGTGAAGGGGGGAAAGTCCCAATACATCACGTGACATCGCTGTGACAATGCAAGTTTGATACCCTGATCTACAGGAGTAATTTTGAGGGTGTTGCCAGCATATGTGGGGGAGGGAGAAGGAGAGAATTAAGTTAATAGAGATCTTATTCTGGACACCAATAAACTAGTGTGATACACAGCTGAAATTTTTATTTACAAAACCAATATTTTCCAGTATGTACAGAATTGTATAATATAAAAAATAAAATTTAATTTTTCTGTTTCTTTTTGTTTCATTTTCTGCTTTCAATTTATTTTAGCTTCTTCTTCCACTCTTTTCCTCAATTACTGACCCTGAAATGATAGTACCTTTTATTCAAAAAGTTCCACTGGTCAGCATCTGAATCTTCATAACATAACACAACCCAATTCATGGATTTTCCACACCTTTCTGGGTTTTTCCTCTTGGTCTTCTCATCTCAACAGCAACTTCTGGATTTGGCAAGCTGGGTTGTTCTTCTACTTGACATTAGCCAGGTGAGTCCTCCTCTCAGGAGCATCTGAAATGTTAAATCTCTTTTTCTTTGCTTTTCTTTATTCTTCCTATATTCCACATGTAAGTCATGTATGTTCCTGTGTACAGGTGCATTCTAGCATTTCCCCCATTTCTTACAATACACATTCTTGGTCTTATGGTGAGCCATCTGCCTTCTTATTCCAAAAATTCATGACATTAGGATAGACCGTTATTTTTCTTCAACCAGGCACTGTATCCTGCCAAATTTTCTAGCAGCAGGAGGAAAGTGAGCCAAAAGTGAACAAGCTACTTCCTTTTCACTCAGTCTCTTTTTCTTCCTACTTAGTAGGATCCCTTAGGAAAAGTAGATATCTTTTTTCCAGATTATTATTAGATTGCAAAGGACATTGCAAAGGACATTTGAAATTAAGCCAAATATCCTGCTTATATAGATCTGCAGATTGGCTACTCGTAAGATTGCAGTTGTAGTAAACTCAAGAAAAAGAGAATATGGTTAATTCGCTTTCAAATGGATATCTTGTTTAGAATTATTTCCCTCTCTGATGCCAGCTTTCCCATTGCTTCCTGTAATGGCTGGCTTTGGATCTTAAACATTAATCATGACCTATCAGCTGCACTTAGCATCTTCTCCTCAACAACCGTAATTGACAGACAATTCAAGGTGCTTCAGAGCAAAGTATTGAGGGAGAAAAGGAAGGAAATGAATGAAATGCCTCAGAGGTTAGTGAGAAGTTAACAAAATGTCCCAGATGTTTACCATTGTCAATTAAGTCTAATTATTCTCCAAATGAACATGACTTGCTCATATCAGTTGAAGCTAAAAGAGAGCAATTCAGTAGTTACACTACTATAGTCTGTCAGAATCTATTTTCCTCATTAGGCAACCTCATTTGACAGCTATACTAGTACAAATAAAACAATTAAAATAATACCTCCATCAAAGCCATTTTAATCTGTTGTGTTTGGCTTTATAGAACAAACTCCACAACTTATGTTTATAATTACTTTCAAAAATGCAATAGTGATTTTGAAAGTAAGAGGCTCTGCTAATAGGCATTCATTTAAAAAAAAAAAAAAAGTTATACAACAACATAGTACAGTAACATGTATATCATGAAATGTAGTTAATAATGCTAGAAATCTAATCTGATTTGATATTATTTTCAAATTGCCAATAGTAGAAGTCTTCCTGGCAAATAATTTTCTATTCAGTGTTAGATATCTCCCTGCACTTTTCATTTTTTTCAGGTAGACTGGATGTTTTAGGGGCCAGAATGACACCTTGAAAGCTTGATTCCTAGTCTTACAGACCATTTTTTTTCCTATTTTGGAGAGGTGTAAGGGGAAAATTGATTTAATGAATCCAGTTCACTCCTTAAATTCTCCCAAGCTCACAAAAATCCTCAACAGAAACATTCTGGTATAAATCAGAATCAAAATAATTTGAACTTATTTCCTGTTGGTTGCTTGTAAAACATTTTCTCAATGAAAGATCCAAACCAGCATAACTATCAAGATTTTATCTGGATGTTGGATAAGGAAAGAAATTGTGTTTTTCCAAGTCTGAGCCTCTTCAGAATATAGATAGGTGGACTTTGCCATAGTACAGGGATGTCAAAGTTGTGGCCCACAGGCTGGATGCATCACATGCCCCTACCAGTTTAGTGAAGGGGGGGAGTCTCGTTATGTCCCAATACATCCTGTTACAAAACAAGTTTGACACCCCTCTCCTAGTATGAACCTTGGCCCAATTGATTTTTTTTTTAATGTTGCTTCACTTCAAGCTTTGCTAATAGCCTTTTGGCTAATCTAATATCAGATCTGCCTTGGAAATGGACTGTGATTGAGTGATTATCACTATCTTCTCTCACATGGGCTTAGAAATCTGAGGACAGCTCAATTTTGTTGGTGTAATACATATGTAACTTAAAACACTGTTAGAGTTTCTGGATTAGTATGTAACAAGGTATATAAACCTAGGCTCTTTACCTCCTAAAATATAGAGGTTATATTTATAAATCAAGGAGACCAGTTATGATCCTGCACATATTTTGGAATCTCTAGAGCAGGAGTCTCAAACTTGTGTCGTCACAGTGCTGTTATGTGACACATTGGGGCTATTTTCACCTTTGCTAAACTGGGTAGGGACAGGGCCAGCACGTGACGCATCCAGCCTGCAGGCCGCAAGTTTGACATCCCTGCTCTAGAGAGACAGGATAGATAAGATAATCCTCAGGAATAACAGCAGATGTACAAAATCTTATAAGTAGAGCTCAACTTTCCTGTTAGAATTATAGCAACTTTAGGGTAATTTGAGTTCATCTTTAACACTGTAGATTCACCCAAATATTAGGAGAGAAATGGGAAGTCATGTGTTGTGAAATATATCTTCAGTAGAGCTATTTCAGAAAATTTATAAAAATTTGCAAATGGATAGTGAAGACAGTCGTTTTTGAGGACTACTTCCTGTCATTACCAGCCCAGCTCTGCCTTGGCAAGTATAATCAGCCCTCCTGATACTTGCTATTTAGTCCTATATTTTCTGGCAAGGATAATCCAGGATTTAGTCTGGTAAATGAATCTTTTCCTCATCTGTAGTCAACCAGTTCTGTCTTGGAATTCTATGAAATCAAAATTAGAGAGGAACTTCACCAAAATCTCTATCTGTTTCTCTGTTCTTCCAGTCAGTGATATACCAATTCCAAGTCAGCAATTGGATAAAAGGTTTGCTTAATATTGGGGAGAGGGAGGGGTGATGGGGAGGCTATTGGAATTTTAGGTTCAAACTCATGGATTGTTGTTGTTGTTGTTGTTGTTTTGCATTCAATGGTTGTAATATCCAAAATTCCTTCAGTGTCAAAAAGCTAAACTGGTTTGAAATGTGTCTGCCTTCATCATTGCCTTGCTGTTGTATAAGCTCTGAGCAGCAATTTGGGTGCAGCAATTCTGCACGTTGAGAGATCAGAATAGTATCAAAAAGGGAAATGGAGCAATTCTGCATCTTGAGAGATCAGAATAGTATCAAAGAGGGAAAGCTTAACTTCCAGGCAAGGATGATTTTCTTGCCTCCAATTTTCTCCTTAACCCATTTTGATTCTCTCCTTAACCCATTACTGCTTTGTGAGCTATAGTCTTGCTGGTTATTTGGGGCTTGTATCTATTTTTAGAAGCATTGAGCTAAGGGTGACCTCCTTATAACTCAGTCCTGTTCTAAAACTATCCTCGGTTAGTAACTCACCAATATTTGGGTTATATCTTGCTACTCTTGCCTGACAGCCTTATTTTGTTTCTTTTACTTACATCTTCTGTATGGTGTGATTTTTTTTTAAATCAGGGAGTAGCAGGATTAACATGGAAAATGTTCCCAGAAACTTTTTGGTTTCGCTTCTAGAAACATTGCAGAACCCTACAAAAATTCAAATAGAAAGTATTTGTTTTATTCAGCCAATTACCCCCTTTGCATTGTGTGAAGAATTAAAGAATGTGCCTGAATATTTCTTTTGATTATATTAATCACTTATCTTTTTCAACTAATAAAGAAAAACTAAGATTGGATTGTTTCTTAAGAATGATGCTACTTGACTATTTACCTATCTATGTAGCATTGGAATGTTAGTATCCATGTGCAATTTGGAACACTTAGTTTTTGACCAACAGTTTAGCCTGGAAGAAGATCAATAAACACAAAAGGCTCAAAGCTCTACATTGAAGGTGATAACAGAACCCTCATAGCATGTTTTTAATACGTGATATCATATTTGTACCCCAAAGCCTTTCTATATTCACAGTCTAAAGACTGCAACTGTGAGAGAGAACTTATTTGACTTCTAAAGCTATCCTAGATTTAAACAAAAACAGTTTTATATAGGTGGGGAAGGGAAGAAAATGATGTGAACATTGGAAAGAAAATGAAATACATTTGGATTTTTTTCTTACTTTTTTACTTTCCCTTTTCCTTTTGTGTGATAAAAATGAGACCTAGAATAAATGAACAGGAAAGCCCAAATGGTTAGTTTCACAGTTGAGAAATCATTCTTAAACTAATTAAACCTAATCATCATTGTGAACTGTGTATTACTGGATAAGACTCCAGAAAATGAAAAATTTGTTTAATTAAAACTTACTTGTATTCCTTAAAAAAGTAGTAGTAAGGTAATGGATTTTCTGAAGTTATAAAAGGCATAAAAGTGCACCATAAAGTAACAAGTATGGCTACAATGGCCAAATCTTGATTGATCAGAGCATTAAAAGCATATATGTGTGTATATGCAAGGTCTGAGATGAAAGAATAGTTTCATTCCATGAAACTCTTTCTATATTTAAGAAGACTTTGATTGCATCTCTAAATGTATTTTTAATTAGGTTATAATTGCCTTATTTGGGGGCAGGAAGAATATTCCAAAACGTTACTGAGCCAAATATAATGCATTTATTCCATGTTATCATCAACTATTTTACAAGCACTTTGAAGCCAGGCTTATCAAGTAAAAAAACCTATATATTTAGCAAATCAGTTACTAACTCTAGTATTTTTATTTTTCTGAGTTTTCATGTTTCCATTGCTAAGTTCAGACAGCTGAATACAAATTACACTTGATGGCTGTTAGAGCAACTGTTTTCCTTGTGTCTACTTCAGTTATTATTACTGTAATTATGTAATTCACTTGATACTCATTAACAATATGTTTTTAATGCATTTGTTACTGAACATTTCCCTAGCTTATACCCCCCTGCCCCCAGCCAAAAAAAATTTAAAAATGGCATGTTCCTAAAGAAATGGGATTTGCTTTTTGTTTGTTGGTTGGTTTGATGTTGTTGGTCAGATTGTTATTTCTTTCCATTTCATTAAGGATAAAAGAAATGTTTCCTTAGAGATGTTAAGACTCTTCATATTATCATGGTGCACACAATATTCAATGAATAGTAAATAATAACATAATAGCAGCTCTAAATAATTGAAGTTATATGTGATTTTAAGAACTGTAAACATGCATACATATAAGTAGTTGATTGTTTCTGCAGCATGGATAAAATGGCTTATATGGAATAGACTATAACTGCCACTTTATTGTTTCAAATGTTTACTAAATTATTGTTTCTTAATCCTAGCCATTTTCAGGTGTGTAAATGTCACCAGGCAACACTGTTGAGAATTTAGGAATTTAGGTGAGGACTTCCAGTTTGAGCTTCTTCGGCGACAGACCGAAACCTCATCTCTGCGAGGCTTCGATCAGTGCTCGCCGCTGGAGCACCCCGAACTGGCTGGTTTTGGGGCTAAGCCACCCCGTAGAGGTGGTGAAGAAGGGGGAGACTGCCTGCAGGGTTGAGGAGAGCCACATCTCTCCTCCCCAGCTGGCCATTACTCCCTTTCCCGAAGGCAGTTGCAGCGGTGGTCAGAAATGGCCACCACAAAGAAGAACTCGACCGGAAACAATGTGCAGGAGGAAGATAAGAAGAGAAAGTTTTGGTTGACCGGGTCAAACAGCAAAAGCAACAAATAAGGTACCCTGGAATTGAAACTATTAAAAAAACAATAACATTGTTCCCTAAGAAGATTTTTAAGCTGCGAAGGAGAGAGAAAAGGGAAAAGATTTGTTTTTTTTTCTCCTTTTCCTATACTGACAGCTAAGAGACTTAAGCAAGAAATTGGAAAAAAATCCACTTTGACATTAATAGGCATTTATTGCTGAAAATAAAAAGTCAAAGGGATAATAAAGATTTCTGGATAATCAAAAGCTTTTGAAAACAGGAAAGGAGAGAAAAAGAATAAAAGGGCAGGATCTGGAAGGGAGGAGACTGCCTGGAATTAAAAAGAACTTACAGCAAAATCTTAACAAGACTTCCAAAAGATACATTTTAACTGAAATATCACAACAAAAACCCAGGAAGAGAAAGTGGAAAAAGAAATAAGAAGAAATAACTTGGGACTATTTGGATTACTTGATGATTTCTGGATTTTTGGTTATTGTATTTGAATGACTAAAATCAATCGGGTGGTTGTTTAAAACTGTTTAAAATGGCTCCACTTTTAGAAGAACTGAAAATGGAACTTAAAATGTACAAAGAAGATGCACAAGAAGTGAGAGGTTCTTTTGGCTTCATATTTCAGTTTTTAGAAATGGAGATTTGGAATTATGAGAAACAACAAGAAATGCCTGCAGAACAAGAAGATTGCAACAAAGAAGAAGCCATCTTTAATGAACAAGTAATCCTAGGTGGGGGGAAAAGGAAAGGAGGGAAAGAGAATGAAAAGTTTAAGATTGGGAAAAACAACTCCAAAAAAAAAAATTAGAGTGAAAAATAAGTATAAAATCAGAAAGCAACAGAAGAGGGAAATGCAGAAGAGAGAATTAGAAGTAGGGAGACAAGGGGGTAAAAAGGGAAGGGATAAGATGAGAGGGAAGAAAGAAAGGAAAAGAAGATATAAAGGACAGAAACAAAATATAGAGAAACAGGGCCTATTTAGAGATAATGGGTGAAAATTTAATGAAAAAATGGATTCTGCAAAGGTACATAAGATAGTATTGTTATATTAGAAACAGAAATAATTTCAGAAAATATGAAACAATGTATGATTAAAATGTTTGATAAAATAGCTATTGTAATTCAGTGGAATGCTTGTTAATAAATAAATGTAACAAAATGAATATTTAATGACTTACAAAACATATGTGAAGAGAAATAACGGCAAAATTAATTATGGAGATTATATGTGTCTTTAAGGAAGTATGATATTTAATTGAAAAGAAGTGTTAAAGATGTTAAGATTTTCATGATTATTAATGATAGAACTGAATTGAAATGGAATGAGGGTTTATAATTACATATATTTATAATCTTTTTTTCTTAAAGAATATAGTGTGTATTATAAGAATGTACCAAGCAGAATTCAATTGGAAGTTATGTATTATGTATTATATTGAAGGTCATAACCTTAAGGTATATATTGAAATTTAAATAAGAGTTGAATGGGTGTAATTAAAAGATATAAAGGTGTCATACTCCAATTAGTAACTACAGGAGAAAATTTGTTTAATGAGAAAAGATAATATGAAATTGAAACAGAACAGACAAAAGTATAAATATAATGATTTGAATTGAGATGAGATAATCAAAATAAAATTGTGAAAATTAAAAGAGGAGAAAAACTATATAGAAAATGTAGAATAATAGAAGATATGGAATATAACACAAAAAGGAGCATGAAATTGAGTTTTGTGACTGTATAAAGAAGTTAAACCCGGGACCATGCTATTTTCAAAAAAGACGTTTTACTTGTATTTTGTATGTGTGAAAACCCAAATAAAATTTTATTAAAAAAAAAAAAAAAGAATTTAGGAATTTAAAATCAAATGGTAAGGTTGGGAAACTTTTCAGTAGTCCCTGCCTAAGTGCTCTCATTTCCAAACGGCAAGGAGAGTTACTTTCTACTTTGATACTGGACTTTAAAAAATAATGATTTTCCACTGCAACTGAGACTTCCTTTAAGGCTTAAGATAATAACACAGGCTATCCTTGATTGTTGATTAAAGGAGAGTACAGCCTTGTCATCTTTCTCAGCAGGCCCTCAACTTTAACTAATATAATCTTGGGAGCAGCTTCAGAGAAGCAATACTATCAATTGCTTGTACAGAATGATGAACACATCTTTCCTTGTATCAGAACTGCATGGATATCAGAACTAATGTTTATTGCTGTTTGGAACAGCAACATTATTTCAAGTTATATCCCAACCCTGTGTTTAAGCAAGTACTAAAAATTTTAATCTAAATTAAACTTTTAGCTTCACATATGCAAAACTGAGGCTAATGTATCATGAGATCCTGATGTTCTAATAGCTTCAGGGATCATCACTGTTTCAGGATACCATTCATAAACTAAAAATGCCTTTCCCAACCTTTCCCTACTTTTCAGATGGGGGGAAACTAGAATTTCAAAGCCAGCAGGACATGCTAATATTCTGGAGTTGAATTTAACACATCCATAGAACAAGAAAGATTGGTATTAAAAAAATATTTGAGTCCTATAAGACAGCATTATCTTATATGAGTCTGCCTAGTACTTTGTTCTGCTGTGCTCATGGTGTTCAGGATCAGAGCAAGAGATTCCTTCCCCTGAGACTGCTTCCAGATCCTGAAAGGATTGGTCCTTAGTTTTTGGTGATTTTCCCCTGCATGAACTGACAATCAGATTGGTTTATTCCAGCTGCAAAGGTTTCAATTTGATTAAAATATTCCTAAGTTAAGAACATGATTTTATGCATCCTCTTTCAGTTATATTTTGATAGCTCTTTTCCAGTTTCTTATTCATTTACAATCAATATAAATAAATAGATAAATTCCCATGTTATATGTTTATACTTTATACACTTGGGAAATAGAATATAAATTAATAACATGTATAAATAAACCATCAAGCAAACTGATGGTTTTAATAAAAGAATTGCTCTGTCTTAAAGATATTAGTCACTATTTTAAAAGATTATTTATATTTTTGTATCGCCTTTAAGGCTATATTCCTTTATGTATTAATTTGGGCTTCTTTTCCTATTTTATATCTTTATCTAAAATAGTTGTAACACCAAATTTATACTGCAAAGATTAAATTATTACCATTAGTATAACATTACAGTGTTCATCTGGATGAAAGGCAGACTGAGAATCATTTGTTAGTTTGAATTTATGTACTTAATTCAAATAACATTATGGGAGTTGTTTTTGCCAATTGCATATGCCAGTCATAAGTTTGTATGTCTTGTGAGAAGTCTACCTTCATACTTATCTAAAATGTAATTAAAACTATTTTTTTAGATTTAGAACAAAAAATTAAATTTTATAAGTAACTAAGCTTATAGCCAACTTAAACTCAAACTTACTTTAACTAAACTTAACATTTATTTTAAGTAAACTTAAAGTAAATAAACTCTTCCCCTCAGGAGGCTACTGTAGGGCATTTCATGCCAAAGCAACTAGACACATGACAATTTTTCCCTTGTGCCCTCACTCTGTTAAAAACCTAATCCTCACAATATTGCCTTATACCTAAGTATATTTACCCATGTTATATGGATGTAGTATTCTTTTTCTTCTCATCTTCCCTTCGATCCCCTCTTATTGGGATGATGATGATGATGATAGTACTTTGCATGTACACTGAGAACTTCTGCATAAGAGACAAATTCCTTGAGTGTTTAATCACAATTGGTCAAATAAATTCTATTCATTCTATTCTATTAAACATAATGGAAGCAAAATGAGACCCAAAATAATTGAAGTATATCAAACAAACATATTTTGAAAAAGGCCACAAGTCAGACAAATTGCTGGCTTACTAATTGCAAAAGGAACAAGACAAAAAAATATTACTTCTATTTGGGATGGACTTACACACGATAGAGTGATTTATTTATTTTCATCCTTCCTACTGGTTTTCCTCAAACAGCCCCTTTTTTCCTTCTTTTTGTCTTTGTCTTTTCTTTTTCTTCTCTTCTTTTTCTTTTTTATTAAGAACTCTCTATATATTTCAAGTTGGTTTATTAATCTCAATCCTAAACTGCACATACATTTGGTTTTAAAAATGATTTAACCTTACTTCATTGTAAGATACCTGGTTAGTATAAAGCAAAGATACAAACCAAAATGCTGTATGTGTCAGTATGAAGCCACGAAGCCATAAACTAATATCAAATAAAGATCACACTGAACTTTAAAATAGTAGACTAAATTTAAAAAGCAGCATAACACTTAGAAATGCCTGGCTATTAAGCAATTTTACTTACTGTCAAATTAAGAAGGAAGGAGTATAAAATAATTTCTCCACAACAGAAACTCAGGGAAAGGTACTCTTTTACAACCATGGGAAGCACTTTCTTTTGCTTTTGCAGAAAGTTTCACTGTATTTTTATTCTTAAAGTAGCCTTCAGCTTGAAAGTAAAAAAAAAAAAAAAAAAGCAGCCAGTCTAACATTGTTTAACTCAGTGATATGATCCCATTGAGCTACCCTGGTTAAATTTATGACAGCTGCAGTAGTATTGCAGCATTTGAAGCTTGTAAGTCATCTTCAGGGATAACCCCATGTTTGCAATTGATCACAGTGTTATCAGAGCATAACAAGAACAGCTATAATAAAGAACAAGCTGCTTTGTACATGCTATCAATGCCATCTGAAATGATGGGTATAATAGCACTTCTGAGAAGTACCATTTAAATATTCCATGTTCAGCATTTTTCCCTGAACCCATGACTACTTCTGGAAATATGTTTAATAATTCCATAACCTCACTTGATACAGAAACCAGATCCGAATATCCTCTTCTTAATTAATTCTTCTTCAAATATTGTCTGAATTGTTGTGTGACCCTTTAGCATAATCTCATGAATTTAGGCTGAACTTATTTCCCAAATATAACTTTCTGAAAATGACCCTGAATTCATCACCACATAACTATTTCTCTTTTTCTCACACAAAAGTACTATTCCTGTGATATTTTTCAGTCATGTCAAGCCCTTTATGACAGCTCACTATGTGTAAAGCATAATTCTTTATTGCAATGAGCAAGGGGGTTAAACTTCAGAATTTCTCAAACTAACTCTGTCTACCTTGGCCCTAATATATTGGTGTATAAAGGAAGGACCTTCCTATTGTTTTTATCTTTCCCTTAAAGGGAATTGTGATTTAATGACCAGAACACTAATTGCATATTTTTTTTAAAAAAAAAATAGTTCATCTGTTCATGTTTTCATTTTCAGGGTCAAAGAATTCCCAAACAAGTCAGTTATGACTAAAGTCACTGAAGGACCCAAGGAAACTACCATAGATCAAACTGGCATAGATCAGCTAAATTAACTTGGGTTAAAATAAATGCAAATAATCAATTTCACTCCAAATGCTGGATGTTAAACTGACAATCTCTTCTAACATAATTTTTCTTAAAAAGTGAACATTAATGATTGGGTGAAAATTACTTCAAAATAGAATATTTTAGAATTGGTGTGAGAAGTGGGCTGGAGAGCTAAAATGGTTGCTCAATCTTCAAAAGTAGAAAACATGAGAAAGATATTTAGAACAGCTCCACTTTCATCTTACTGCCATTAAAAAGACAACAGTGAAAATTTTAGACAGGCATTCAGTATTGATTAATAAATACTACAAAGGTTATTATATTGGTTGCACAATCATCCAAATATTTAGAAAGGATTTGGCATTTTGGTTGTTATCCATGGTTTCCAAGCACCTGGAAACAGATGTTGATTGATGGTGTTAAAGATACCTCACAGGATGTTAGCTGTTCCAAGTAAAACTGGTTGTGCAATTGATTGATTGTGGTTTTGTCAGGAACTGACAAAAGTGTTCAATACCAATTGGAAACAATCTAAGGAAAAGGAAGTGAACCAATGCAATACTGTGCTGCTCAATCCCAGCCCTCAAAGCTGGTCCAGAAGTATACTATATAAAAATTGTATTGAAAGCTGCCGAGAGTCCAATAGAGCAACAATCCTTGAATAATGCCAAAGTTCAACCAATCTCATTCCTGCCCCATATCCAGGGCCTGAAGCCTGACTGGAAAATGTCTAAATAATCTGTTTCATGTTCATCTGAATTTTACATTCATCTTCTCCAGAACCTTGCCTAGGAAGAGAAAGTTAGATACTGGACAAAATTATCCAGTATTGTGGGATCCAGCAAAGGCTTCTTGAAGAGAGGGCACACTTTTAAGAGGCAGAGAAACAATTCTTTCCTTAAAGAATGAATTCACCACTATCAGAACCCACCCATATATCACATAACTTGCAGTGTTAATCAGCCAGGAAGGACATGTCTCTAATGAGCAGGTGGTTCACAGTCATAACAACCCACTCTTTCAGGTCCAATGGGACAAAACATTACCACATAGCCAGGTAAAACAATAGCCCACCATCTCCCCTTACAAACCTTAGTGTCCAACTAAGAATGAATTTGAGTGATTTTATCTGACAGATGATCTGCAAAATTCTTAACATAACCCTGAAGAAGGACCTTAGGTCCCCTTTTATCCAAAAGGATTTGGGTCACCCTGAATAGGGTTGCATCCAGAGATTCAATAAGAGTGAAGAAGTATTTGTATGAAGAAGTATTGAAGCTTCACCACCTTTATCACCATGAAGTAGGCCTCAATAGTTACTCTAATATGTTTGGTCAAGTTCATCCAACAATAAAGTAACATTTCTAGAATCTCTGGGGTGTTTGTTTCTTGGCATAGCCTATCTCAATGCTAAAATGGAATTCCAAAGGGGATTCTTAAGAAAAGGAAGTTCAAGTGCTTGACACAAGAAACCGGCATTTTTCAACTTATTTAATATGAAGCATTAACCACCTTTAGTCCTCTTTATCTTTTTGCTGAATGCCATGGTTGAGTGAAAAAATAAGGATATTTTCCAGACAGAATATCCACAATTGTAGGCCATGCAACCAAAATGGATTTCATAAATTCAGTTGATATTCTCAGTATTTCCACTACTAAAGGATCAGTAATGATATCGTTCTGCCCCACAAATTGCCACAGCAAATTTCTCAATATTCCTCAAATTTTCCACCAAGAAAGCTACATTTAAAATTAGCCTTATACTTGTTAGCTTAGATACCGTGGTTTATGTTTAACTGGGAAATGCTTACAGCTAGCTTGGAAAACATAAAACTCTTTCAGCTTAGAAATTAAGTCTGGCATTTGATATATTTGTGATGTTTCTGGCATTTTTTGACCTCTGATTATCATTTGCAAAATTAAAAGTATATTTCAATTCATCAGTGCTAAAAGGATCACCATGTAAATGGTTTCAGACTACTTTTAATTTTAACCTTGATGAAAAAAATAAGAACGGAGTCAATTTATTTCAAAGCATCACTGAAGCTGTTACTTTATCTATTAAACAGATTTTTAAAATAATTATTTGAGGTTTTTATGGTTACAGTCAGATTTTATATATATAAAGTCCAATAAGCCATGTAACCACAAATCTTTAATCAAAGAAACTTTATTTTATATATACAACATGAAGGAGAAAAGAGATTCCTCTTGTGCTTTTCTTTCTTTTCTTGCATCTTTGCCTTTCTGCTCCTGAAGAGATGACCTATTATCTCCAACTCACTGTTATTTTCATTCAATTAAAATGATGTGTAAACGCTACCAGACCTTTAGTAACCAGCAAATCATTTCAATACCCTTTTATACTTCTCTTGGTCTTTATCACCCCATCACACATTGCCAGGTCACTTTTCCCCATGCTATCCATTTTTTAAGGGTAATGAAAGCAACCATAGTTAGACCTCTATCTAGGAAAGTTTGATTTGATGCTCTTATTCTTATTATATTTGCAGGGTTGTTAAGGGTTGGTTCAAGAAACATATGGAGTATGTTGAAATTTTTTAATGCTGTGGTAGAATTTCCTGTTGAGACCTTGTTGATAGAATTAACTTCTGTCAAGTGTTTTGTCTCCCTGATTTTCTGGGGAAATCTAGGCACTGAAACAGTCAGCAGATGGTTAGCATATAAGCAATGTAAAACCTTAATTTGGGGCCTACTGGACATGTTATTAAGCACAATTGCACTTACCATATGTCAGTAAAAGATTCAAAGAATACTTATATGCAATCTCTGTTAAATACTAATTTAGGAGAGTTTTCTAGGCCAGTTAAGAGCTTATTCTCTTCTGTCTAGAAAATCTGAAAGGGACCACTCAAAATCTCAAAAGCACTAATCTTCATGCTTCCATGAATATTGCTTTAGACATATTGAATCCTGGAATGTCCTGTGTACCATCTAGTCTAATTATATGAAATTGTTTTTGATTCTTGGGAACAGACAGGATGCTTATAGCTGTCTTGCCTATCACATGCTCTCTTGAGTCTGTTCATTTTGCTAAGTCCGACTAGCCAACTCATGGTGACAGTTTACAACATTAAAAGTGATGAAAGCATTTAAAAAAGCATTTCTAAAAACAATAAAAATAAGAATTTTAAATAGAGAATAGAAAAATAGAATTAAAGGACACAATTGTCTTTTCTTAAAGATCCCTTGAAGAAGACAATAAACAATTACCTGCTGTTCCACATTAACACATGCTGGGGTTTTTTGTTTGTTTGTTTGTTTGGAAGAAGGCATTTAGGGCAGGCTTGAAAGACATCAGGAGGTTCCAATCATCTTGAGATGAATAATTCTCCCAAAGTGGATATATGGCACAAAAGGATTGCATATCCTGATTCCCACCAGATGGAACTCCTTACCAGACAGGACCTTTAACACCCCTTCCTTGATGGGATGGATGGATGTATCAGGAAGGACTACCTCTCAAATGACCTGAAATCATACCATGTAAGTCTTTAAAAGTCAAAAGTAGCACATTGAATTGCACCTGGAAGCAAACTGGTAACCAATGCAGTTTGCAGAACAAAAGTGTAACATGTGACATGCTAGGGACACACATAACTACCCAGATCATTGCATTGCACTCCAATTGAAGCTTCCAAATGCTCTTCAAAAACAGCCCCATCTACAGTATTATATGATACTCAATTCAATTTTAACTTGATCAAAATATTATAGTTAGTACAGACTCTGGTATCCTAACTGCTGGTGGGACATCTGGCCATGGGAAGGCTGGACTGAAAGGAGTTATGTTCTGATTAGAAAACTGTACGAATAAAGTAAACTTAATATAAGTAAAAGCATAGATAGATTTTCTCCAATCTGACATGTGTTTTCATGTCTCCAAATAGTACATTCATTGCATCTGAAACTGTGTGAGCAACTTTGCTGCTGATCATCTTCCCTTTTTCCAGCATTAGAGCCTTTTCCAGCTGTGTCTCTTACATAATTTGAACCTGGTCATTCGTGCTTCAACTGAGAACTTTGGGTTGATTTATTCAATTATCTATTGGTTTGTTTTCTTTACAATATTCTCAGAAGTCTTCTCAACACCAAAATTCAAAGGCACCAGTTCTCTTTTTATCACATTTCTTTAAAATCTAACTTGTATTTCATCCTTTTGATGGTGCCATTGATTTCTTCTCCATTGATTCTTCAGCAGTAGTTGTGTTCACAATCCAGATGCATCCAGCTTCATTGGGTTGAAGGACTTAAGTGCTGAAATATTGTTAGTACACAACAGTAGGAGATGGATGAGGCTGATGATTGATTTGTGGTTGGATACTGAGGACAGAGGCTTCTGTCTGCTTGTTTGCTGTCCTTCGTGCTGGCAAGGAAGGAGATTATGGATGCCTACTTCATATCTTTATTTCCATGACAGCAGAAGAACTGGAGACTGAGTTGGTTGCACTGAAATATGTGCAATTCCATTCAGAGCCAATTATTGATATTCCTGGGATGCAAATAGATCCCAAATCCATAATCACTTGGTTTTGTTATGAGTTTGTTTTTTGTTTTTTCAGACCTTCCACAAAATCCAGGAATGAAGGTAAGACTTCAGTGCCATTGTTTGAACAACCAAAGGCAGATGATACATACTAAGAACAATAGAAATAAGACAATTTTAGTTGGCTGTTTCTGCTAACAGAATGATACTTCTTCATGCACACACACATTCCTTAAATCAAAGTCAATATATTAAATAGTAAAAGTAGATGGAACATTTGCAAAAAGCAGTTGTCAGTATGGTAGTGATAGGTACAAATTAGGGAGTTCTGGTTCTGGAACTTGTAGAGAGAGGAGGACAGATTCTCAAATATAATGTCTGTTTAGTGTAAAAACTTTGGAAGCCAGAAAATAGCAGAATGCTGAAAATAATTACAAACTCCCATTGCAGTCCAGCCTACCATAAAGGATTGGTCTCTTTAAAAGTAAATCACTTTGACAGTTCAGTCAATAAATGGGCTCTAAAAAGTAATAGGTGTGAAGAAGTATAAAAGTTAATGCAAACTTTTTCTTAATTTTCTCAGAGAACCTTGAAACCTTGATTCTTCTTTTTATATGTGAAAATTATTGGGTCTGTTAGGGATATACACCCTAGCAGAACGTGCAACGGCAGTCTAGCAGGCAGGCAGATATGTGAGACAAAACGTTGTAGTAGCTTACACTCAGTAAGACAGATACACTGTGCAAGTTAAATAGTTTTTATTCCAGCAAGAGTTATAGCATAGTCAAACGGTCCATATGTCATACACTAAGTTCAGTCAGTCCGGGGGTTATTCAGTTTGCAAAGTCCAGTGTCGAAAAAGAGTTCATTAAACTTACAATCAATCAGTCCAGTGATATATCTCTTTTGCAGTCAGAGATATGAAGAAAAATCAAACACCTTTTCTTCTCTCAGCAAACACGCAGTTATCACTGTTAAGCCTGAATTCCCCAACAAGTGTTAAGGAAAACAAACTAAACAGAATGTGTAGCGTAGTCAGATAGGCAGACAGGTAAATGTGTGAGATAAGTTTGTATTTTAGTTAACACGCAGTAAAAACAGATACGCTTATGCTATCAAAAATATAGTTTATTCCATTAGGAATTATAGCATAGTCAAAATAAACGGTCCGTTAGTCATGTATCATTTTAGTCAGTCCAGTGGGATACTCAATTTGCAAAATCCGTGTTGAATAGCTAATGTCAATTCACTTACAATAAATCAGTCCAGATTATCTCTTCTCTCCGTTGAGAAATCAACACTCCTTTCTCTCCTCCGTTCCAGTAAGGAAAAATGCAGTCATCAATCAATCCAGTAATTAGGGATCATTAAGCCAGAGAGAGAGAGCTGCAATTGACTTGCTTCTTTTATGGTGCTTTTACAACCACACCCTTAATTACATTCTTGTAGTTAAAGTTACACACACTTTAACCAACAAACCATGATAACTTATTTATTATTTTTTACCCAAACCAGTTAGGGTAAACAATGTTATCCCTAACATTCTCCCCTTTTGGGTAATAATAATAATATAATAATAATATAACCATTTACACCTTTAAATCATAATTGTTACAACTCTCTTTAAATTTTACTACACCTTAAGCTTTTGTAAACTGGTTTGTAATGTTTTCTTCCGTCATGCAGTACTCTAGTTTAATTAGACCAATTTTCACAGATTCTCTAACATTTAAGTATCTTAAATCAGTATGCTTTGATCTAGTCTTTACAGCAATATTAGTAGCTAACTGTATGGCTGCCTGGTTGTCCTCATACACAATAATGGAATCTTTAACAGTTATACCCATGTCTAATAATAACTGTTTTGTACAGAATTAAGTCAGTGCATAGTAATGACAGACATGAAAATTCTGCTTCCATCGTGGACAAGCTGATATGCTGTTGTCTGATTGACCTCCACCCTATTAGTGTCTTACCAAATAATATAGCCATCCCAGATGTTGATTTTCTAGTGTTTATGTCAGTTGCAAAACTTGCATCTGCATAGGCACTAAGAATCAAATCACCTTTTGGCTCTAGATACAATGCATGGTGCATTGTTCCTTTAAGATATCTTAAAATTCTCTTTAATGCTTGCCAATGACATTGATGTGGATCATTATTAAATCGTGCCAGCTGATTAACACTATAAGCAATATCTGGCCTTGACCAATTGCTTATATATCAGGGGTGGGCAAACTACGGCCCGTGGGCCACATCCGGCCCGTTGGTCTTTTTTATGCGGCCCGCCGAAGATTGGTCCGTATGTAACCGCGGTCACTTTATCTATCTATCTATCTATGTTGTGCAAATTTAACTATGATGCCAAACTTGAGTTTTGGAGGGTGTCTCGGAGAAAAAAATAGTTATTTTTCCTACCCTGAGTACGGCAGGCGTCTCTTCCACTTAAAAACAAAACTCTTTCCTCCCCTCGCTTTGAAAAGGGAACTGTTAACAAATGCAGTTTTTTATATGTATCGTATCTTGTGCTGACCCGGCCCGTCCGTCAAATTTTAAAAGTCAATGCGGCCCCCGAGCCAAAAAGTTTGCCCACCCCTGTTATATATGATAAGCTACCAATCAAAGATTGATAGATGGTCTTATCGAATTTGGGACTTTGAGCATCAGTTTGGCAAACTTCCTGACTCATTGGAGTCCTTGCCGGCTTACAAAGTTCCATTTTATACAATTTAATTAATTGGTAAATTTTATCTTCTTGAGATATTTTAAATCCATTTTTGGTTTTGTTAATTGTCAATCCTAGATATTTTTTAATTTCACCTAAATGCTTTAATTTTATCCTTTTGGCTAATAATGAAATAATCTCAGTAGCTTCATTATTGGTCTTAGTAATCAAAGCAATATCATCTGTAAATAATAACAATAATGACACCGTTCCATTATTTTTTCTTTTAAACATACATGGATCTGCTAAGCCAGATTTAAACCCTATATTGTTTAGTTCTTTCACAATATATTGGTTCCATTCATAGCCAGATTGTTTCAATCCATATAGACTCTTTTTGAGTTTCCAACAATCATTGCTATTTGCTTTATTATCATTTATACCAACTGGTTTTTTCAAATATATTGTATACTGCAATGGTGCATGTAGATAGGCAGTTTCTACGTCTAAATGGTTAACGATATAATTCTTCTTAGCTGCCCACACTAAAGCTGCTCTTAAAGTTGTAGCCTTTAAATTTGGTGCAAATACCTCATCATAATCAAATCCATTTTGATTAAATCCTTGAGCTACCAACCTTGCCTTATGGGTAACAGTCCCATTATTACCAGTTTTTAACTTAAATATCCATTTGCAGCCAATGGATTTTTCTCCTGGAGGTAATTTGGTATCTTCATATACTTTCATTTCCTTTAATGAATTTAACTCTTTTTCCATTGCCAATTCTCCTGATCCTTTACAGGATACATGCTAAGTTCATCTATACTAGTAGGAACTTTATTTACTTGGCAAACTATACTTGCCTGATACCTTTCAGGTGGTCTGGTTACACGTGTTGTGCGTCTAGGTATTACAGGACTTACAGGTGGACTTTCCTTTATTTCCTGTTCTTGATTATCTATCTCTTCTTGATCAATTATTTCCTCTTGTTCTGGTTCTATTTGCTCTTCGTGGACTTCTTCTTTAATTAGACTTTTCTTATAACTAGTCTTTTCTTTCTGCCTCTTGTAGGGTTCTATAATTACATCATTATCTGAATCTTGCTCTAATCTATTCCATCCTATATGTTCTAGGAATTGTGCACTGCAGTATACTCTAGATGTACCTTGTTCCCAGAATCTATAAGATCTATGGTTTGATTGATATCCAACAAAAAATAATCTTTTAGCTCTATGCTGTCCTTTGTTTCTGAGTTGTGTAGGGATATGCACCCATGCTGGTGCACCAAATGTGTGAATGTAACTTAAATCAAGTTTCTACCATGCCACAGTGTGAATGGTAATTCACCTGTTGTTGAGTTAACAACATTATTAATATGTGATTACCACACATTATAGCTTCTCCCCACAAATTGTCAGGTAATCCTGAATCAGACAACATAGTCCGTCCCATTGATTGCAGTGTTTGGCCTCGTCTCTCTATAAAGGCATTATGTTGAGGCCTATATGGTGCAGACTTTTTATGTTGAATACCTGCCATCCTAAGTCTACTCTGGAATTTATTATTTGTAAATTCCATACCATTATCTGTTATAAGAGTTACTAATTTCTTTTAGTTTTCTCTCTGCAAATTTTAACCAATTAAAGAAATTTAGATATGTTTCAGTTTTGCTCTTCATTAGAAAACAGAAACCATACCTAGAATAGTGGTCCATTATGCTTAGTATGTATCGAGCACCACCTACACTTGGTTTTTAGGATCTATTATATCGGCAAATACTACCTTTAAAGGCTCCTTTGGTAGTAAATCCATCAACTCTATTTGCCGGTATGACTTTGCTTTTGCTCTTGATTGCAAGCAGAACATTGCAAATACTTACTACAAGGTTTCAAACTTATTCCTTTAGATAGTTGAACAGTTCTCTTAATCATTTTAAAATTTAAATGACCTAGCAGTCGGTGTAACAAGTGAATACATTCATCATGAGGTTTCTTATTATCATAAACCATGTTAGCCACCTCTAAACCATTATCATTTAACACATACAATTCACCTCTTAAGATGCAGTAATTTTCTTACCTTCTTTTTCAATTAAGCAAGTATTTCCCCTAAAGGTAACTACGTATCCTAATCTAACCAACATTCTAACTGAAAGCAAATTAAATTTAAGTTGAGGTACATATAACATTTTACATTCTCTTTTATACAAGAACAATGTGCAATACCTTCACCTTTTGCTTTCATTTTCCATCCATTGCCAATGAGATATGCTGTGAACTCATGGTCATTTTTACAAATTTTTGTTATCATTTGTTATACAGTGGGATGCTCCACTGTCAACCACCGATAAATTATTTTTCACAACTCCATTACTATACATGGCTAACTCAAATTTTTATTTTTCTTTGATGACTTCCAGTATTCTGACTTGCATTCTGGCGCTTTGCTTTCTTACAAAATCTTGCCAAATGTCCTCTTCCTCCACAATTAAACACTTTTTAATTGCGTATGCAGTAGGTTCATTATCTTCCTTTTGAGGTTGCTCCTTCCTTAACTGATCTCTTTCAAGCCTTCTTCTGGCCTCTTCAATCAATCTGCCAGTGATATCAGTTAAAGTTAGGCTTTCTTTAGGTAAAATTTCAAGGGAAGTTATGTAGTCATCAAAACTTTCGTCTAATGAAGATAGAATTATGTAGACCTGGTGTAGTTTAGAGAAAATAAGCTCCTTCTCATGCAGTTCTTGAAAAATGCTTTTCATAGTATTCAAATGACTCAGCATATCACCATTCTTTTGGAGATGCGTCCGGAAAGCTTCCGTGTTAGATTTATGTGAGCACCAACGTTATCTCGGACATAAATCCTCTTCAGTTTTTGCCAACACCCAACAGCTGTTTGCTCTCCGCGTATATGAACAAGTTGCTGATCAGATAGTGTTAGTCCTATGATGCAAAGAGCTTGTTCATTTTTCTGTTTAAAGTCTTCTATCTTTTGACTATCTTCCTCATTTTCAGTATCCCATTCCCTCGTTTGGTGGGTTTTCAATTATGTTCCACAGACCTTCTCTTCGTAGAAGTAGACTACATTTCATAGACCATGAAACATAGTTTGTTCCATCCAGCTTGGATATAAGGGACAAACTTTGTAGACTGACTTGTGCCATGTTTCAATATATGGATATAAAACTATAATTAATAAAAACACAGCTGTCTGTTTACTGTAACGTGTAACAACACAAAATCTCACTTTTTACATAAACCTGTTTTTTATCCTAGTTATACTGACTTTGCAGTCTCTGGGCCCATAACCTGTGTTAAGCCTGAATTCCCCAACGAGTGTTAAGGAAAACAAACTAAACAGAATGTGTAGCGTAGTCAGATAGGTAGACAGGTAAATGTGTGAGATAAGTTTGTAGTTTAGTTAACACGCAGTAAAAAACAGATACGTTTGTGCTATCAAAAAATATAGTTTATTCCATTAGGAATTATAGCATAGTCAAAATAAACGGTCCATTAGTCATGTATCATTTCAGTCAGTCCATTCGGGGATACTCAATTTGCAAAGTCCGTGTTGAATCGCCAATGTCAGTTCACTTACAATAAATCAGTCCGTATTATCTCTTCTCTCCGTTGAGACATCAACACTCCTTTCTCTCCTCCGTTCCAGTAAGGAAAAATGCAGTCATCAATCAATCCAGTAATTAGGGATCATTAAGCCAGAGAGAGAGAGCTGCAATTGACTTGCTTCTTTTATGGTGCTTTTACAACCACACCCTTAATTACATTCTTGTAGTTAAAGTTACACACACTTTAACCAACAAACCATGATAACTTATTTATTATTATTTTTACCCAAACCAGTTAGGGTAAACAATGTTATCCCTAACAATTCATCATTGTCAGCATTCCAGTATAAGCCAGGGGAAACAGTGAGCTCTCTTGCTCCCTCTTATGGTGATTTTACAACCGCACCCAAAAACTTGGTTTACAGTTTAAAGTGATACATACACTTAAACTCACTAACATAGTTTATATATTATTCTACCCAAACTAAGTTAGGTAACCAATGTTATCCCTAACAGGGTCTTTGCAACTACCACCTATAAAAACGTGCTAATCAAACAGAAGGAGGGGGAAATAAAAAAGTCATTGTCTATGAAGGGAAAAGTACAGTTTACACTTTGAGTAAAGCAAAATTTTCTATTTTTCTTTGCTTAGGGAACAGAGGAAAAAAATCTATAGAAAAAGCAAAATATAGGGAGCAGTATATCTCATTGCTGACCTATTTTTATTGCAGTTATAGAAACTTTATCATAAATATGATGAACATTAGATATTCTTATATATTCCATAGGTTATCTACCTTTGTGCAGGCTTTTTAATTCTGCACAGTGGAAAAATGAAATTGAAACCTGTCATTTAAACCATGAGCCTTCCTTCGTGTTTTGTTTAGTATTATTTAAGCAAGTATAATTCTTCTGAAGCTTGTTTTAAATGTTATCTTGAAGTTCAATGCTTATTTAATTGTAACAAAGACTGTTGGTGGTTCTTTTTTAAAATAATAATAATCTCCAATAAAAATCAAGAGAAGATGGTTAAAATTTATTTTATGGGGAAAATAACTATAAAATTATTATTATTTCAAAATGTACAAATCTGTTTAGAAATAATCCTATGAAAATACATTTTATTTATTTCAAGCAGATTGATAAGATATTAAGGAATGTTTCTTGTATATGGCTTCTATTGCTTGAACAAATTTTCTGGCAAAACCCATCTGTTCCAATAGTAATAACATAAATCTCCAGTTCACGTTGTCAAATGCCTTTTGAGCATCTAGAAATATCAAAGCCATTTGCTTTTCAGGATGTGCCTCATAATATTCCAAAGTATCCAAAATTACTCTCATATTATCTCTAATTTGTCTCTTTGGCAGAAATCCATTTTGATCTGGGTGGATGAAATTATTTAAGTATTTTTTAAGTCTTTCTGCTAAAATTGAAGCAAAAATTTTATAGTCTGCATTTAATAGAGAAATAGGTCTATAGTTCTTAATTTGCAGTGGATCAGCCTCTTCTTTTGGAATAAGTGTAATATAAGCCTCTGACCATGTTTTAGGTATCATCTTCTTTGACATAGCTTCATTCATAACTTCAAGCAATGGAATGCTCAATGATTCTTGGAATGTTTTATAGAATTCTGCCGGAAACCCATCTGGACCCGGTGCTTTCCCATTATTTTGTTTCTTAAGTGCTTCAGTTAATTCCATCATTGTTATGTTGCTTTCTAGCATTTCTTCAATCTCTTTAGGCATCTTTGGTAGGTTAGCATTCTGTAAATACTGTTTAACTTTTTCTTCATCAATATTCTCTTGTTTATATAGTTGCCCATAAAAATCTCGAACAATTTCCTTTTTCTCCTTGTTACCATAACAAACTTGGCCTTGATCATCTATTAACTTCAATATTTTTCTTGATTCTTTCTCTTTTCTCAATTTATATGCTAACCATCTACCTGGTTTGTTTGCATCTTCAAAATAATTCTGTTTAGCATTTCTAATTTTCTGCGCCAATTCTTCTTTCTCTATTAATTCCACTTTATGTTTAGTTATATCCAACTTCAATTTAATTTCCTTTTTCTGTGGCATTTTCTGTAATTCTTTTTCAAGTCTTTTATACTCATCTTCCAAGATCTTAATGGCTTGCCTTTTCCTAATGTTCTTTCTTCTTATATAATCTATTATCAAACCTCTAACATATGCCTTCATTGTATCCTAAACATTCTGCGATGAAGTATCTTCTTTTTTATTTTCCCTAAAGAAAAAAACCAATTCTTTCTCCATCCATTGTGTAAAATCTTTTTCCTTTAAAATAGTATTGTTTAACGTCCATCTCGATCTTCTTTTTTGTCCCTTCCATTTAATTGTCATTGGGCTATGATCTGCCCAAGTACTTGTTTCAATATTTGTTTCTTGAATATTAGATATTAATTCTGATGAGATCCAAATCATATCCAATCTGGACCATGATAAATGTCTATTTGAATAAAAATTATATTGTTTAGCTTTAACATTTCTTTCTCTCCAAATATCTTTTAAGATTAATTCATCTGTCATTTTAAAAAAAGATTTAGGGAAAGTCTTTCTATTTTGCTTTGTTGTTGTTGCTATATAATCCAGTTTATTGTCCACAATTCCATTAAAATCTCCCATCATAATTATATTAACATAGTCCAGTCCAGTTATTTTCATGTGTAATTTTTTATAAAATTCTTCTTGTTTATCATTTGGAGCATAAATTGCAATCAAAAGTATTTTTATATTATTGTCCATTATTTCCACCATTAATACTCTTCCGTCTTCATCCATATAAATCAATTTTGCTGGGATGAGCTCTTTGATGTATAGAACCACTCCTCTTTTCTTACATTGAGTCAAAGAAGTAAATATTTTCCCTAATTTTGGTTGTACTAACAATTGTTCATGTTGTTTTTGATATGTACTTCTTTGTAAACAAATTATATCAAATTTTAATTTCTCTAATTTATGAAAAGTTTTCCTTCTTTTTTAACAGCTGAATTGAGTCCATTTATATTCATTGTAATCAATTTTTTTCTTCCATGATTATGCTTTATATTTAGGTCTAACAGCTCTCGTGGATCTCACTTCACGCTGTTCTTTACTATCCACCTGTCCACCTACTGCACCTTCCTCTTCTTCAATCTCCAGTTGTTCCTCTTGAAACTCAATTAATGAGACCTCTTTCTCTGCCTCTGCTTCTCTCCTTCCAAAAAATTCTGCATGGAAAAGTTTTGGTTTCTCAATTGAATCAATTCTATGTCTCTGTTCTTGCCACATAAACATTAATCCTTCTGGAATTAGCCATCTATAATTCACTTCCTTATTCAATAACATTTTCATCAGGAATCGATATTCTCTTCTCATCTCTCTCACTCTTCTGGGTATTTGTTTTAAAACCACAATCTCTTTGCCTTTGTATTTCAATATCTTCTCTCTTACAACTTGTAGTATTTGTGTTTTTGATGGATTTTTTGGTAAATCTAATATGGACTTCCCTTGGTAATTTATTTCTCATCGCATATCTTGTAAAAACTCGGTATACCTCATCTATTCCATCCATCATCTTTTCCTCTGTAATTTCCAACGCATCCGCCAAAATTTCTATCATTATCGCAGCCAAGTTTTGTCCTTTTTCTTCTTCTATATTTTGAAATCTGAGATAGAATTCTGACCTCTCCATCTCCCACCTCAACATCCCACTTTTATCTTGTTCAACCACTGTTAATCTACTGTCAATATTTCCAATCTTCTCCTCTCTTTGTTCACCTTCTTCCTCAATTTTTTGAATCTCTCATCATACTTCGCCATCATTTGTTGAATATTTTCAATTTTTCATCAGTCTTCCCTGTTCTTTGTTCAATATTCTCTATTCTTTGTTCAATGGCATCTGATTTTGTCTTGAGATCTTGGATTCCTTGCATAATCATCTGTAAAGTCACTTTTTCTTGTTCTTTATCTTGCTTCAACATTGTCTGAATCAAGCGTTGTCCAGCTGGTGGGGAGGCAGAGGTAGAAGTAGAAACGCCAGAAGATATGGGTTTTCTGCTCATTTTGATGCTTCAAGACCTTCAAATTCTTTTTTAACTTTTAATCCAACTGGTAGAATAGCCAATTATAATCCAAAATGGAAAAATCCAATAATAAAAAGCCCAATAACAAAAAAAGGAGAAAAAGAAGAAGAAAATCTTCAGGTTCTTCTAGACCCTAATCCAATTATGAAGTAGTCCAAAGTAAAAAATGAAAAATAAAACGAAGAAAAAAAAACCAAAAACCCAAAAATAATAATAATCTTTAATCCAATTGGGAAGTCTCAATAATAAAAAAGAAAAGGCAGAGTGGTCCAAAAATATAAATGAAAAAGCAGAAAGAATCCCAGTAAAAAAAGGAGAAGAAAAGAAAAATAAAGAAAAATTCTGAGGCTTTCCCTTTAAAATAAAAAGCAAAAATAAGAATATTACTAAAATTAAAGTTTACAGAGAGGCTGGTGAGTAGGGGTACACGACTGAAAAAGATTTAAAAAAAAGCAAACATACTGCACTCTATTTATTTGTCCAAGGCTCTTATTATGACTCTCTTCTCAACAAGCTTCAAGGCCAAGCCTCAAGTGTTGAAATGTTGTAAGGGTCCAGGAGAGCACCTGTCTGCTACGCTTTCCCTCTATCTTATCAAATTGAAATGTCCTTGAGAAGTAGTCTTTTCAGAGTTCTTCTCCAATTCAAATGAAATATTTTCAAGCCTCTAGTTGGCAGTGTTACAGAGTTTCTTAATCCACTCCCCCCCCCACCAGCCAGAAAGACATTTTTTAAATTGAGCAAAAAGAAAAAGTATTAATATATAGAAAATTCAGTCCGGTTAACTACAAAGTCGTGCTGAAGTTCCAAAAAAAAAAAAAAGTAAGAAATAGAAAAAAAAATCCAAGCCTCAATTTGACATCCCTTTAAAAAACGCCGCTCATACAGTTTTGTCAAAGAAAAATCTCACAGATTTCTTCTTATATTCAGAGTGTCCTTTCAAAACACAGCTAATTAGCACAAAAAATGTTTCTCACCCAGCCGACATACTTTCACTCTCAGCTCTTCCTTACCGGAGCTGTCCCGACTTCAGACAGCAAAGGTAATGATGGAGGGAGAACTTACAGATTTTATTAATATAAGAAAAGGCGCAAGACAAGGATGTCCCCTATCTCCTTTGCTATTTGTATTGACTTTGGAAATGTTGAATAGAAATATTAGAGATGATAAAAGCATAAAAGGAATGAAAATTAAAAAGGAAGAATTTAAATTATAAGCTTTTGCTGACGACTTAGTCTTTATTTTGGAAGATCCATTAGAAACAGCTCCAAAGTTATTGGAAAAGATAGAGATATATGGTGAGGTGGCTGGTTTGAAAATAAATAAAGACAAAACAAAGATTTTGACAAAGAACATGCTACTGAGACAAAGAGAAGAACTGGCAGACCTGTTGAAAATCCAAGTTACGAATAAGGTTAAGTATCTGGGGATACATTTGACAGCAAGATGTAGCACATTAAAAGAGAATAATTATATTAAACTTAAACAACAGATAGCTATAGACTTGAAGAAATGGGAAAACTTGCAATTGTCTTTAATAGGGAGAATTTCAACAATTAAGATGAATATTTTACCCAGAATCCTATTTCTTTTTCAAACAATACCAATTAGGCTCGGAAAAGACTATTTTGGTGATTTAAATAAAATTATGTTGAAGTATATATGGCAAGGTAAGAAAGTGAGAATAAAGCAAAAGCTTTTGCAAGATGCTAGAATTAGAGGAGGTTTTGGCCTGCCCAATTGGGAATTGTACTATCAAGCTGCAAGTTTGATGTGGGTTAAGGAATGGATAACATTAAGAAAGACTAGATTGTTGACATTAGAAGGTCATGACTTGCTGTTGGGTTGGCATGCTTTTTTATGGTATAAGGGAACTAAAACACAGGGTTATTTTAGAAGACATTATATATGGGAGTCTTTGTGGTTAAACTGGGAGAAGATAAAAAGACAATGTTATTTGAAAATTCCAGACTATTGAAGCATTTTCCTATCCTATAATTTATAAGAAGGAACAAACAGTTAGATACGGGGAACTATTGGATGAAAAGGGTGAACTTAAATCAATACAAAATTTAGAGGAACAAGGTATAAAGATGAATTGGTTTTCATATGCGCAAATACATTCAAGGTATGATGAAGATTTTAAAACAGAGGGATTCTATGATAAACAGACTGATCTAGATAAGATCTTGATGGGTACTGATGAGAAGGTGATTAAAAAATTATATGGTTATTTACTGGGAATTAAATTAGAAGAAGAACAAGTTAAAGAAACTATGATTGTTTGGGGGAAGAATTTTGGATATGGGATTGATTTAGAGAAATGGAAAAAATTGTGGTCTCAAAATTATAAAATGACAATGTCAACAGCATATAAGGAAAATTTGTATAAGATGTTTTACAGGTGGCATTTTCCCCCGACAAGAATAGCAAGAATGTTCAAGAACAAATCTGAAAAATGCTGGAAATGTCATCAGATACCTGGCTCATATTACCATATGTGGTGGACTTGTGAGGACGCTAAAAAATATTGGACTAAAATTCGCATGTGGTTGGAAAAAATGACAAAGAAACGTATAGATTTGAAACCGGAGTTCTTTTTATTGGGAATCTTACCAGATACATATAGTAAAGATTTGAAATATCTGATTGTAAATGTGTTAACAGCGGCTAGGATTGTATTTGCTAAAAACTGGAAGAATGAGAAAATACCATCACATGAAGAAATTATTAAGAAAATATTGGAATGTGCTGAGATGAGTAGATTGACATTTGAAATTAGAGAGCAAGAGGATAAACAATTTTATGAAATTTGGGATCTTTTTTATCAATGGCTAGATGATAAAATACGATAATAGAATATTTAGAAAGTTAGAGAGCAAGGAATACCTTTATTTTTTCTTTTGCCTATGTTATTTGACATTATATCTATAAAGTGTTTTTAGGATAGATTTGGTATGATTATATGATTTGTTATAGAATAAACTGTTTAAAGTATTGTTATCTCATAAAACATGAATGATTAAAAGTATAGTCAAATGATTTATTAATAGCGATATTAGGATATATAAGTTTGGATTGACAATATGAGTTGTTATGTAATATAACTGTAATTGAGACTACGAAATGAATGCACAAAACTGATGAACCAACCGACACACTGTACGTACATAAGAGAGTTGATGTTTTAATGTTTTGTTTATCTTGTTTGTTTGTAGAAAATCAATAAAATTGTTTCCAAAAAAAAAAAAAAGATATTAAGGAATGTTTCATGGAAAAAATAACTCCCTTAATTTTTTTAAAAAATCTAAATTATGGATGCATATGATAATAGAAGCTTTATTTTTCTTACTTTTAGCTTTATTACTGATTATATATTTTAAGTTCCTTTATAATAATACACATCAAAATATCAAGACATTTATGGGAAGCAAGAGATCTTTAGACATTTTTGTGTAAATTTGCTTTTGCAGTGGATATAATTAAACTTTTAAAATGTATTATAATTAATTTCTGGTGTTTGACTCCACTTAATTATGCATTTGGAAGTCTTTCACTTGCCCAGTGGGTCCCAGCAGGCCTTTTCCTCTCTTGCCATGTTTATTTATTTTATTTATTTATTTATTTATTTGATTTGCCAATTGTTTACAAGATAATAAGTATAAATGTATACATAGTTGTGAATACATGAAATGGTTACATATAAGAAAAATAAAAGAATAAGAGAAACAATAGGACAGGGACGGTAGGCACGTTGGTGCGCTTATGCACGCCCCCTACAGGCCTCTTAGGAAAGGGGTGAGGTCAATAGTAGACAGTCTAAGGTTAAAGTTTTTGGGGTTTGGGGAAGAAACTACAGAGTCGGGTAGAGTATTCCAGACATTGACCACTCTATTGCTGAAGTCGTATTTCCTGCAATCAAGTTTGGTGCGGTTTACTTTGAGTTTGTATCTATTGTGTGCTCTTGTGTTGTTATGGTTGAAGCTGAAGTATTCATTGACAGGTAGGACATTGCAATGTATGATTTTGTATACCATGCTTAAGTCAGACCGAAGACGGCGTAATTCAAGGTTTTCTAGTTCTAGAATTTCAAGTCTGGTGGCATAAGGTATTCTACAGCGAGTAGAGGAGTGGAGAACTCTTCTTGTGAAATATTTCTGGACTTTCTCAATTGTGCTAATATCAGATACGTAGTGTGGGTTCCAGACTGATGAACTGTATTCGAGTATTGGTCTAGCAAATGTTTTGTATGCTCTGGTTAGTAGTGTGATATTACCAGAGAAAAAGCTACGTAGGATTAGGTTAACAACTCTTAATGCCTTTTTGGCTATGTAGTTGCAGTGTGCTCTAGCACTTAGATCATTAGAGGTGAGTATTCCAAGGTCCTTTACAGAGCTTGGGTCATCAACAAGATCTTGATGTTCTTACTGCTTTACTGCTCCTCCCACCAGATCCAGAGGTGGGCTGCTTGGGGTTTGCAGGGGTTCAGGAAAGCTCCTAGCTAAAATTCTGTGCAGTTCGGAGAACCCCCAAATCCCATTCCTGGCTGGCCCTGCCCACCCCGCCCCTTCTAGGAGTCTCCACGTGACCCATTTTGGATGCAGGTAAGTGCAGGGCTTGAGGAAGGGGGAAAACAGGCCTCCCAGAAGTTCAGGAAGGCCAAAGAAAGAAAGAAAAATGACTTAATAGACCACTACATATACCTTGGTCAATGGATCTCAATGGTAATACAATAAAGGAAATTAAATGGCACGTTAAATGTGGTTGGCAGGCATTCAGCAAGCTAAGCATAATTTTTAAGAACAACCTCCCCCTATGCCTGAAGAGAAAAGTTTTTGATCGGTGTGTCTGACCTGCTCTAACATGTGCTGGTGAAACCTCAAAATTGACGCAAAAGCTACAAATGGTACAAAGAGCCATGAAAAGATACATGTTTGGCATTACAAGACAAGATGGATTAGAGAACAAACCAAAGTGTATGATATCATCAGCAGAATAAAAAATGGAAATGCAAATGGGCTGATCACATAGAAAGAACTGATGGCAGGTAGACCAAGGAAGTCATAGAATGGATCCCACTTGATCCCACTTGAAAAGCATCCATATCTAAAACAAGATGGATGATGACATCACCATTGTGGGTCCAAGAAAACTCAGGACCATATTGGTTGGAAACATGCAGAAGAGACCTTCATCCTGGCTTTCAGGACAGTAATAAAAATTGGCAATTGGAAGATGTAGCTTATTATTTCATACCTAAATACTGCTCCTTTGAAATATATTAGACTTTTCACTTGCACTTTGTACCTGCAAACAGATTTCCTGCCACTGTCTGTACCTTGGTATTTAATTTCAATATCTAAGTCAGGATAAGGTCACTATATTAAATATTAAGCATATTAAATTCCTTAGCCCATGCTACTTTACATAAATATTAAGTTTCTTTTGAATGATTGTTTGCAGAAGAAGCTAAGAACTTTATCAAGTATAGGCAAAAATGTTCATTTTGGAACTGTACAAAAATGTTTCTCCATCTTCTGCATATGTTTATTTTTCTTACTTATAGCTTTATTACTGAATATATATTTACTGAGAATTAATTTCAGGGGGTTTATAAGACAGCACTAGCAAAGCCTTAAGTGGAGTTTGGTGCCATTTTTATTTTTTAATATTCTCTCATGTTGAAGTTCAAAATATCTTGACAAAAATAAATGGTTATCTAGAAGGGAAAATCAGATGATACTGAAATACATTCTACTTAAATTTCAAATAATACTATTTCCAAAGGAATTTACTTTCTGGTTTTGTCAACATTTATTAATATTTCTGAAATATCATTCTTTTACATTAACAAAATTGGTTATAATTATGCTCTATTTTTTAAAATATATCTGGTAACAAGATACATTTACTGTAAATATTCTAGACTTGGAGTTTGGGCAACTGGGTCCAGTCCTTTATTTAGTTCAAGTTACAACTGTTGAGTCCATTTAATGTTCACTTTTGTTTCTTAAGAATCGCAACTGGAAAAATGTTTATTTTATCAGTCTCTTAGGTTAGCCAAATTACATTACTGACTTACAAAAAAAATTCATCAGGGCTTCTCCATTTAATTGCCCTATTAAAAAAAAACTTGCTTATTCTTCCTGTTCATTCATTCAGGGAGTTGGTTCCCTAGACTTAACAGATTAATAGAGTCAGAAGGTACCTTGTAGGTCTTCTAGTCCAACCCCTGCCCAAGCAGGAGACCATTTCTGACAAATGGCAGTTCAGTTTCTTCTTGAAAGTTTGTGGTGATGGCGCTCCCACAACTTCTAAAGGCAAACTGTTCCATTGGTTGATTGTTCTCACTGTCAGAAAATTTCTCCTTATTTCCAGATTGAATCTCTTCTTGATCAGTTTCCATCCATTATTCCTTGTCTGGCCTTCAGGTGCTTTGGAAAATAGCTTGACCCCTTTCTCTCTGTGGCAGCCCCTCAAATATCAGAAAACTGCTATCATGTCTCTCCTTGTCCTTCACTAGACTAGCTATGCCCATATCCCATTACCGTTCTTCATATGTTTTAGTCTCCAATCCTCTAATCATCCTGGTTGCTCTTCTCTGTACTTTGTCTTGAGTCTCAACATCTTTTTATAGTTTGGTGACCAAAACTGGATGCAGTACTCTAGGTGTAGTTTTACTGAGGCTTTATTAGAGTGGTGTTTGATCATTTGATCTTGATCGTATTCCTCTGTTAATGCAATTTAGGATTGCATTAACTTTTTTGGCTGCCCTGTACACTGTTAGCTCATATTTAATTGATTATCCAGTAAGACTAGAATCTGATTGCCTTATATTATTCCTACAACCTCTACTTCTCAGTAGAAAACAATTGGTAGATCATGTTGTAGCACAAAAAGAGGAAGATTTTGTGATGCACCCTTTAAATGAACTGCTGGCAAGTAATTTGAATATTTACAATCATTCACACAATCAGAACACCAAAGCTTTTCTGATCACTCATGACTTCCTTCTGTTGAAATCCATTCTAGTTCTAGTTTACTCTTTCTGATATGCTCAGGCTCAGAAATACACCTTTAAACATTTTAAACTACTGGACAAATATATGACATGTTTGTTCAGAATAAATCCTCCCCCACTCTCCAATATTTTTAAGATAACAGATTCTGCAGAGCAGAACACACTTATATGGCTACCATGTAAAAGTGAACTGTGCTCTCTAAAAATGGCTTCTGAAGTAGATGAAGCCAATAATGTGGTGAAAAAAAATAGTATGTTAAAAGTAACAGCTGCTTACAAAATTAATATAAAGTAAAACATAAATATTTCTACTCTTCTTCAAATTAATGAGAGTCATCATGTGTCAGTTTGGTGGCCCTATAAATCTAATAAATAAATAAAGACAAAAGGTAGTTAAATTGTCAGACTTGGATTGAATTGGCAAAATCTAGGTCCATGTACTAACTCAACTCAGGGGTCCCTACCAGGGGTGAGATTCAAATTTTTTTCCTACCGACTCTGTGGGCATGGCTTAGTGAGTGTGGCTTGGTGGGACTCAGTCTCTAAAAGGGAGAAGGCAGGCAGGCATGGATGGGGCCAACAAATCAAATTGTCCCTACCACCTCTTCGAATTAATTCAAATCATCCCCACCACCTGGTCCCAATCCCCAGTCTGTGGTCTGGCACCAGTCCGCAGCATGCCAGAAACATCAATAAGCAAAGCCTCATCTATTAGATGCAGGCAACACGTGAAACCATGGCCCATCTGGACTGCAGAAAAAACTCTCTCCATGGAACTAGTCCCTGGTGCCCAAAAGATTGGGGGGCACTGATTTAGTTCACTAGGTGACTTTGGGGTGAAGCTCTTTTTCTCTCTGCCTAGCTTATTTTCTGTGGCCATTATATAATATGCCAATATTAGATTGATACAAAGCTAAATAAGGCCACTATTTTGTGATGACAACAATGCAGAATCTCTATTCTCTTTTTAGAAAATGAGCTTGGCTGAGTGCATCATCCAACAAGATAAATAAGCTTTCTTCATTGTCATTGTTAGGAATAACATAGGTTACCTAACTTAGTTTGGGTAAAATAATATATATAGACTATGATAGTGTGTGTCACTTTAAATGCAAAGCATGTAATTTTGGGTACGGCTGTAAATCGCCATAAGAGGGAGCAAGAGAACTTGATTGATTGCTGGCTTACTGGATTGCTTGCCGACGATGATGGATTGTTAACTGCGTGTTATTTACTGTTGCTGAAAGAAGAAAAGAGTTTTTACTTCTGCTTATCTCATACTGTGAAGAGATAAAATACTGGACTGATATTGTAAGTTTAATGAACTCTTTTTCGACACTGGCTTTTGCAACTGATTAATCCCCGGACGGACTGAACTAAGTGTATGATATATGGAATGTTTTGACTATGATATAAATCTTACTGGAATAAACTATTTAACTAGCACATTGTATCTGTTTTACTGAGTGTAAGCTACAACAACATTTATCTCACATATTTGCCTGCTTGCCTGACTGCCGTTGCACATTCTGCTAGGGTGTATATCCCTAACACTGGTTATGGGCCCAGCTGCACAGTCAGACTAACCAGGATATAACAGGCTTGAGAGTGAGAGTTTGTGTAGTTACACAATACTGTAAACAGACAGCTGTGTTTTATTAATTATAGTTTAATATCCAGAATAAGATGGCACAAGTCAATTTACAAAGTTTGTCTCTAATATCCAAACTGGATGGAACAAACTATGTTTCATGGTCTATAAAATGCAGCCTACTTCTACGCAGAGAAGGTTTGTGGAATATAATACAAAACCCACCAGAAGTAGATGCATGGGATCCAGAGGATGAGGATGATGCCCAGAAAATACAAGAATATCAACTGAAGAATGAGCAAGCTCTCTGTATAATAGGACTGACACTCTCTGACCAGCAGCTTGTCCATATTCATGGAGAAGAAACAGCTGCGAAATGTTGGAAGAATTTAAAGAAGATTTATGTTTGAGACAGTGTAGGAGCACATATAAATCTTACACGGAAGCTGTTCAGAACACATCTTCAAAAGAATGGAGACATGCTGAGTCATATAAACACTATGAAGAGAATTTTTCAGGAACTGCATGAAAAAGAACTTATCTTCACAGAACTGCATCAAGTTTATATAATTTTGTCTTCGTTAGATGAGAGTTATGATGACTATGTAACTTCACTTGAAGTACTGCCAAAAGATAACCTCACATTAACCGACATTACTGGCAGATTAATTGAAGAAGCCAGGAGAAGGCTTGAAAGGGATCAACTCAGAAGTGAACCACAAGAATCTACGACAGCCTATACAATTAGAAAATGTTTTAATTGTGGAGGAAAAGGACATTTGGCTAGATTCTGCAAGAAAGGAAAATGCCACAATGCCAGCCAAAATGCTAAAAGGCGTCAAAAGGATGAAAAATGCTTAGAGTTAGCCATGTATAGCAACGAAACTGTGAATAATAATTTATGGGTTGTAGATAGTGGAGCATCGCACTGCATAACAAAAGATAAGAAAAGATTTGTTAAGATGTCCACAAGTTCACAGCAGATATCGTTAGCTAATGGCTGGAAACTGAAAGCTAAAGGTGAAGGTATAGCATATTGTTCTTGCATAAAAGAAAATGTAAAAATGTTATATGTACCACAACTTAAGTTTAATTTGCTTTCGGTTAGAGTTTTGGTTAAACTAGGTTATGTAATTACCTTTAAGGGAGAAAGTTGCATAATAGAAAAAGAAGGTAAAAAAGTGACTGCAACTTTAAAAGGTTAATTGTATGTGTTAAATGATAAGCAATTAGAGGTAGCTAACACAGTATATAATAATGTTAAACCTCATGATGAGTGCATACATTTGTTACACAGACGTTTAGGGCATATAAATTTTAAAATGCTTAAACAAACAGTTGAACTATCTGAAGGTATAAAACTAAAGCCTTGCAGTAAGTATTTGCACTGCAATGCTTGTAGTCAAGAAAAAAGCAAGGTAATACCAGCAAATAGAATAAATGGATTTAAAACAAAGGAACCTCTAGAGGTCATATTTGCTGATATTATAGGTCCTAAAAAACCAAGTGTGGGAGGTGCTCGTTATATACTAAGTATAATGGACCATTATTCCAGATATGTTATCTGTTAGATCTGTTATCTAATGTTAGATCTGTTATCTAATGAAGAACAAAACGGAAACATATAAAAATTTCTTTAATTGGCTTAAATTTGCAGAAAGAAAAACTAAAAGGAAATTAGTAACTCTTATAACTGATAATGGTACAGAATTTATAAACAATAAATTCCAAAACAGACTGAAGATGGCAGGTGTTGAACATAAAAAGTCTGCACCATATAGGCCACAACATAATGCCTTTATAGAAAGATGAGGCCAAACAATACAAGCAATGGCTCGTACTATGTTGTCGGATTCAGGATTACCTGAAACTTTGTGGGGAGAAGCAATAATGTGTGGTAATCATATATTGAATAATGTTGTTAACTCAACAACTGGTGAATTACCATTCACACGGTGGCATGGCAGAAAACCTGACCTAAGCTACATACACACATTTGGAGCACCAGCATGGGTGCATATTCCTACACAACTGAGACAGAAGGGGCAGCATAGGGCTAAAAGGTTATTCTTTGTAGGTTATGAATCTAATCACAAATCATACAGATTCTGGGAAAAGGGTACACCTAGAGTTTACTGTAGTGCTAGTGCACAATTCCTGGAACATGTAGGATGGGAAAAACTGGAGCAAGATTCAAGTAAGGAAGTAATTATAGAAACCTACAAAAGACCAAAAGAACAAATCAGTAATAAGAAGAGTGCAATTAAAGAGGAAGTACATGAAGAGCATATAGGACCAGAACAGGAAGAAGTAAATAACCAGGAACAGGTAGTACATGAAAGTCCACCTGTAAGCCCTGTAATACCTAGACGATCAACACGTGAAACCAGACCACCTGACAGGTACCAAGCAAGTGTAGTTTGCCAAGTTAATAACGTTCCAACTACTGTTGAAGAACTTAGAATGTATTCAGCAAAGGAACAGGAAAATTGGCAAAGAGCAATGGAGAAAGAATTAAATTCATTAAAACAAATGGAAGTATATGAAAATGTTAAATTATCTCCAGGTGAAAAGTCCATTGGCTGTAAATGGATATTTAAATTAAAAATAGGTAAAAATGGGACTGTTACCCATAAGGCTAGGTTGGTAGCTAAAGGATTTAATCAAACTGCATGTGATTATGATGAAGTATTTGCACCGAGTCTAAAAGCAACAACCTTGAGAGCAGTTTTAGTGTGGGCAGCTAAAAAGAATTATATTATAAATCACTTAGATGTAGAAACTGCCTATCTGCATGCACCATTGCAGCACACTATATACTTAAAGAAACCTATAGGAATTAAGGATGATAAAACAAATAATGACTGTTGGAAGCTTAAAAAGAGTCTCTATGGATTAAAACAATCTGGTTACGAATGGAACCAATATATTGTTAAGGAGTTAAACAATATAGGGTTTAAAGCAGGTTTAGCTGATCTATGTGTATTTAAGAGAGAGAAAAATGGAATAGTGTCATTATTATTGTTGTTTACAGATGATACTGCCTTAATTACAAAAACTAATAATGAAGCTACTGAAATAATATCATTATTAGGTAAGAGGATAAAATTAAAGCAATTAGGAGAGATAAAACAGTATCTAGGATTGACAATAAATAAAACCAAAGGTGGCTATAAGATATCTCAAGAGGATAAGATTTATCAATTACTAAAAACATACAAGATGGAACTTTGTAAGCCGGCTAAAACTCCAATGAGTCAGGAATTTGGCCACACTGATGCTCAAAGTCCAAAATTCGATAAGACTATTTATCAATCACCAATTGGTAGTTTATCGTATATTAGTAATTGGTCAAGGCCAGATATTGGCTATGGCATTAATCAATTGGCAAGATTCAACGCTGAACCCACTGAACAACACTGGCAAGCCACAAAACGAATATTAAGGTATCTTAAAAGGACAATGCACTATGCCAAAAGATGATCTGATTTTAAGTGCATATGCTGATGCAAGTTTTGCAACAGACATAAACACTAGGAAATCAACTTCAGGTATGGCTATAATGTTAGGAAAAGCACTGATTGGTTGGAGGTCAATTAGACAGCAACACATAAGTATGTCCACAATGGAAGCAGAATTTTCATGTCTATCTTTATTATGTACTAGTTTAATTCTGTATAAACAGTTGTTATTAGATATGGGAATAACTGTTAATGATTCCATTGTAGTATATGAGGACAATCAAGCAGCCATACAGTTGGCTACAAATATTGCTGTAAAAACGAGATCTAAGCATACAGATCTTAGATATCTGAATGTAAGACAATCTGTAAAAAATGGTTTGATAAGATTGGAATATTGTATGACTGAAGAAAATATTGCTGATCAGTTTACAAAAGCCCAAGGTGCAGTAAAACATAAAGAAAGTTGTGACAACTATGGTTTGAGGATGCAAATAGATATATATATATATATTATTATATTACCCAAAAGGGGAGTATGTCAGGAATAACATAGGTTACCTAACTTAGTTTGGGTAAAATAATATATATAGACTATGATAGTGTGTGTCACTTTAAATGCAAAGCATGTAATTTTGGGTGTGGCTGTAAATCGCCATAAGAGGGAGCAAGAGAACTTGATTGATTGCTGGCTTACTGGTTTGCTTGCTGACAATGATGGATTGTTAACTGCGTGTTATTTACTGTTGCTGAAAGAAGAAAAGAGTTTTTACTTCTGCTTATCTCATACTGCGAAGAGATAAAATACTGGACTGATATTGTAAGTTTAATGAACTCTTTTTCGACACTGGCTTTTGCAACTGATTAATCCCCGGACGGACTGAACTAAGTGTATGATATATGGACTGTTTTGACTATGCTATAAATCTTACTGGAATAAACTATTTAACTAGCACATTGTATCTGTTTTACTGAGTGTAAGCTACAACAACGTTTATCTTACATATTTGCCTGCCTGCCTGACTGCCGTTGCACATTCTGCTAGGGTGTATATCCCTAACAGTCATCAACTCCCCCCTGAAGGCTTAAACTTGTTTATAGTTTGTTTCGGTCTATACTTATTTTACTTTATTCATTTAAAGTGTTGCATCACAATACATTTAATTTACATGAGCTCTAAATCTCATTCCACAGTTCTCAGAATTAGGAAATTCTGATCATTATTTTAAAAATGAACCGCTCTGAAATAAGTTCACAAATTGCACTAAACCATTATTTTAAACTGTAATTAGGAATCTAGGTTATCAACTATGACTTATAATCACAATGGCTAAGTACACATAGTATACTAAACCAATTTTTCAAACAAACAATAAGAGAGAAACAAATTTAAAATGAACCAAACCACTAAAGTATATGAGATTTAGGGAAAAGTTTAATTTTTATAACTTATTTCCAAAATTCTGGTAAGACATGCCATCAAAAGCAGTGACTTAGAGACTCAAATCACTAACTGCAAATATTTACTGTCATATTATGAATCCTTATTTATTCCAAAAAAATGAATTTATCCATTTTACATTTCTAAACTTAAATGATCATATCAAAATATGCACAATTTGCCAACTGTGAAAATATGAAGATAATGTTAAGGTATTAGACACAAGATTAATTTATGATCTTACTATTTTATTTCTTTTGAGAATGTACTACTTTGTAATGTTAAACATTACTTGTTATTTGACATCAAAATTACTTTAGAATAGTTTCCATTTAATTGTGTGGAACTTACATCTAGGTAACAGCATGTGTGACTGTGAAGATGCATTACAAACACTTGTCTCAGCATATTCTAAATGCTATTAAAACTATGAATCCATTTAAAGTAAACAGATATACACAAATTGACAAAGGAACAAAAAGAAAGATAATTTTGCTCTGGCTTCTCAAGCAGATATATAATAGATTCAGCTGTCATTAGAATATGGGATCTCTACAAACATAATTTTTTCTTTCTTTCTTTGGCTTCAGATAGCTCCCTGGTAGAAATTCCTAAGTGAGTCAATTTTTCAAACTCAGGGGATCCTTAGGCCAAAGCAAAGTAAACCTAATAGTATTCTGGAGAAAGTTAGACAACATAGCAGGTCTTGAAACTGACAAACAGAGAAATAGCATGGGCAGCAGATAAAGGCTGAATATATTCTGAAAAGGAGAGAATACACAAAGCTGAAAGCAAACGCACAAAGGATAATCTGAAAGAAAATACAAAACCAGCTATAAACCTGCCCTGCAGTTCATTTAATGGAGATTAGATCAAAATAAGCAAAAGACTTCCTTTGAAGAGCAGAACAGAGTTTTCTTCAAAAGACAGGGAAAAAACCAGATATCCCTTTCTGTTAAATTCCATGCAAAAGAAATGAATAAATGTGGTGAGAGGAGGAGGAGGAAGAGGAGTTGTGTATAAGCCAGTCTTTCCTTTGGGCAAAAATGACTTTATTTGATCTGGTGACCTTTCTGTCATTATAATGTATTAGCTGATATTTATGAAATTTAAACTGAAAAGAGGAGTGTCCCAATTTATATAGGAATCTCAGCTGTAACCAAGTCTTACCTCTGCTGACTTATTTATTTCTGCTACACTTCACAGCACTATGGTATGTACAATTTTGGGGGAAAGGAACTTTCACATTTATGCTCCTTCATGAGGATCATATGACCTACCAAGTTTCTGTTTTTCTTTCATTGTTTCTCTGCTTCTCTTATTTATTTTATTTTTATATAGCATGTATACATTATCCCAAGATTCTCAGGAAGTGTAAACATAAACTACCATACAATCAAATGATAAATTATATATAAAAGTTATGCCCAAACTTCAATTTCCAAATAATCTCAATTAATACGATGAACCCAATTTGACCATTAAGATTCAAAAGCCTACTTAAACAAAGTTGCTTTAATTACCTTATAGAAAGCCCACAGTGACAGAGACAAAAGCAAGATATTTTACAATTGGGGTCTCTATAAACAAGAAAAACTAGAGGCTCCTTTAAATTTACCTTACTTCTGCAAGAAAGAAGCATGCCCACAATAAATATCTGCACAGAATGTGTTGAATGTATTTGGAGGGGACATTCACTAAAGTAACCTCCGCTATACCATGTAGAACTTTATATATTAAAATGAATACATTGAATAAGTTTCAGAAAACTATTGGTAACCAGTGCAGTAAATAAATACACTGGACAACAATGATTTTGCTTTCTGAAACCCTTTGAGAGTATCTTATAGATTTTTGACTGCTAATCACAAAACTAACCTGTAATTTAGTCTATAATGTACTATTTTATAGAAATATTTGTTTTTACTCAATGGCAATTTTCACCTTTCAGTTCCTATTGGCTATCCTGCACACATGAAAGAACATATGAAAACATGAATCTGTTGTTGAAGCACATCCAGTATACCAAGTACAACTGTTATATCTACAGAGATGTAAAAACAGTGACTCTCCTGCTTGGATGTACCAAAAATTATTGCAACATGGGACAGCCATCCAACAGAGTCACATTACATTAAAAAGAACAGATCAATCTGAAAGAATTTGGTTCCAGGACATTAAAATGTGGTACATAAACCTCTTCTTGGCTCAACAAAGATATTTTTGCACAGTCCATTTTACATAAAACTCAGATTGATGAAAATTTTTGTAAAAGCTATGAACAAGGAAGGTAAATGTTTTCATTATTTGAGAAATACGTTTCCAAAAATAACTGATACCAAAATTAAGGAAGGCATTTTTGTTGGCCCACAGATCATATACACATCATCAATGATAAGCAGTTCAAATATCTGATAATGGGCTCTGTTAATCTATCTGGTCATTCCAGCTGTGACTGCTCCATTGAGCTAGAACCTTCTGTTTCCTGCTCCAAGTGTCCCTGTGCCCTCATACTCTCTTCCCCAGAAGTGCTAGGACCTGATTCATCTTCTGAACTTCTGTCTGAAAAGGAGACCAGAGGCAAGTCCATGATAATGTGCAGAAAAGAACTCAGGTCTTGGACATTCTCCTTCAGGTGGAATGTGATCCCATCCACAGCTATCCTGGAATAAATTAAACCTGAGATGTTTCTGAATGTAAAATAAATCTTGTTGGGATCTTGTTAAGATTCAATAGGAGCATGTTTTCTTTGCATCTGTTTGCTCATAAGTTCAAGAAACCAGAAAAAAACTAAAAAGCATCTCTAGCCTCACCTGGAATGGCTAGGTTTACTGAGTATTAATCAGCGTGACAAAGATTCTGCAGTTCAGTTAATGCAAGCCTTCTCATAACAATTTCATATAGAAGTTAAAATATGTTGGGAAGGCAGCTGAGACTTGTAGCATCCTGCATTGTAACTACCATGGACAGCTCCTTGCCAAGGATTGCTGCTGCAACTCATTTCAGCAAGTGTCTGGAGTTCTCCTCATCTAGGTCATGGTTGTCCCAAAGGTGCTTTTTCAAAAGGCAGCTACACTTTTCTTTGGTTTTTCTTCTTCTTTAAAGATGTTTTGCTTCTCACCCAAGCACCAAATAAGCCTTTTGAAAAAGCTCCTTTGGGTCATTTCAGGAACATAAAATGGTGCCTCTTATGTGGAGAGTTCTTGCAAACAGTACAAAAACTTTCTGTATTCAATTATGTCAAATGCTGCTGAGATTTCCAAAAGGATCAATGATGTACTGTCCCTCTATTCAAGCTCAAAGAAGATTATTCATCATAGTGACCAATATTGTTGTTGTCCCATGTCTAGGTCTAAACCTTGACTGAAAATGATCTAGATATAAATCTAGATCTAGATTTATACAGGAAATATTATAAATTTTCCTCTTTAAATTGATCTCCTACCTAGTATAGTACTTTGACACTTTGTATTACATCACTTTGCTCATTCTTATCTAACAGTTACTATATTTTCAGAACAAATTATTAAGCTTTTATTAAAACTGTTACCATTTGTAATTCCTCTTTCATTAAAGGAGGCCACAGCAATGTACATGATGTTCTCACGCCAAAGGTGTTTACCAACTTTCCATTGCCATTGCAACAATTTTGCCACTTCTTTTTCATAATAAACATCTGAGAATTCAGAAGAGATTTCAACCTGGAATGCTACAATTCTAGCCTGATATTCTAATCATCCTGTCACACATTAGTCTTTAGGACAACTGAAGAATATGTTTTCTCCTGACATTTTGCATCTTCCAAAATTTTAAGTAATCAACCTTCTTTGTTCATTTGGTTGATTGATTTTTGGCCATGCTATTGGAAATTTTAGAATTTGTAGCTCTGATTTTCAACAAATTTAAGAAGATGGATCTTCCTTGGGTGAACTTGAATGATGTAAAACATCAGCAACAATTCTAATCCTATGACTGTCACCCAACTGTTATTAGTGCCAAAACAGTCTTAGAAGGAAGTTGCTTTGCAAAGCAGCTTTGAGGATTATTTATTCAATTCTTCATTGGAGCAAAGCAGCCTTCGAAGCTTCACATAAATCTACTCTGTAATTATTCCCTGTATCAATCAAATCCTTTCTAAACTGTGTTGTTTATTTCCACAGTTATTTTTAATCAAGTATTTTTGAATAAATTGATAAAATTGCTCAAAAATTTATGGTAATCAATCTAGCTGTATGTTTATTGCTTATATTCCTGAAAGTAACTGTTGCAATGCAGGAAAATAATGGGGTATTTTGTGTTGTTGCCAAATATTGAGAAATTAAAGTCCATTTTCTTAAATAAATCCAACTGAAAGCACCTGAGATATGAGGCAGGCTAGCCTCCATTAGAACATATCCAACAAAGGGCATCTCTTTGATCAGTTGAACTAGCCTTAGTCTTCAAAATTTTCCCCAATATTCAGCAGGAATTGCCTCCCCGTAAATTCATATCCATTGTACAATATCCATGCCTCCATTCTTGAACGTGATGAATCATACCTTTACTTAATTGTATTATATTACCTCAGAATGTAATATTTTGTTCTATGAGGAATGCTACTACCATTACCTAGTTTTCTCTCCTCAAAACAGTTATTATATATTACATAATTGAACATTGCTCATTGTACTAACAAACTATTTCTTATTAGATACCTTCCTTGTGTCAGTATATTTGTTCGCATTATCTATGTTTTTCAATAAATTATCCATGCCATTCAGACTTATCTCTGGTATCTTTTGTCTTATAGAAATAATAACATTACTCTGAATATGAGCCAAAACTGCTAAATTGCTTGTAGATTTCAAATGAGAATATCTGCTGGACTAATTGCAACAGTATATAATCTATGGTTAATATTAATGTTTATTAGATATCATTTGTGTACATTTTAAACTTTATGCACCATATTTTACTGTTTATATTACTGCACTATCCAATATGCTAGAATAATTTACACATCCTGCTGTGAGACTTGGAGGTTTTAAAGGTTACTTCAGTCTCATAGTTTAATAGATTTTTAGATTCTGCTCATTTCTATAGGTTGAAGAGGTTTTATAGGAATATAAAGTTTTTCAAGTTTATAATATAAATTTCAGTCATATTTTATTTATATTTTCCTGACTCTTTTATTTCACTAGTTATTGACCAAATAACAGTTCACAATTGCCTTTGTTGGTATAAAATTGCTTTTTTGTAATATACATAATAGAAGATGAATATTTAAATGTTTGCTACATCTCTTTAAGATTATGGAAAGAGAATCACTGCTTCTAGGTTAATTTTAAATCTGATTCCCTTTCAATTTCCATATTTTTTTCATTACTATGCATGCCTTTATTAACAATAAAATAATAAAACTAAAGCATTGAATACTTATGATTTATCAAAAGGTTCTTCAAACTGACAGGCATACCCTTCAAAATATAAAACACAGAGTAATAATGAAATTCAAGAAATTGTGTTCCTACTAATGAGATAAGCATTTAACCAGAGAAAGGAAAGTCACTCACAAAGACAAATTCATAGCATAATGGACATTCCCCAAGTTAAAACGATTTAATGGCCAAATCACAAATTAGTCCTTCTTAGGATAAGCACTGAGTAAAAATCTAAGTCTCAGCAGAAACCTGTGTGGCAAGTACCCTTACTTGATCACTGAAAGAAAGTAACCAATGTTATATGGAAAAATAAGATACAGTTGATGGCATTCTGCAAGGAAACATCTAAAGCTTGACTAGCTGGGCAGGGACTTTGAACACACTAAAAAGGAGCAGTTTCCGTAGCAACTGAACCCTCCTGCTTTCACCCCTCCCTTATCTTTTTCCTATCTCAATGTACCACCACCTGCCTTTCATATGTTAGATTTAGCACTGCTTTTAAACCTACACAAATGCATCCAGCAAATCTGTCATTGGTAACAGAATTCAGAGACAAGGTTAATAGATCCTCTTACACAGGGGATAAGTTGCCATTTTTGCAGATCAAGAAGATCAAAGTATAACATTGGGCTCTTCTAGGAGGAACTGAAAAGAGCCATTCTTTCTTTATATTTTCCTCTCCATGACAGCCTGTTGTTGCTAGATCACAGTTGCTATGTAGGTGGTTCACTCCCTACTTCTGCTTTAAAAGTGAGGCTATAAATTCTGTCAAGCAACTTCATGTCAGTGAAAGACCAGCAATTTCTCACCTTCGCATTACAGTTATAAATTTGAGTCCAGGCTATACCTCAGGACATCAAGAAATAATATAAATTAACACTCTTTCAAATAAAATAAAAAATCAACTGATCCCAAAAGGCTAGATATCGGAGAATAAGATAGGCTAGAACCTTTTTCCTTGGCATTATTGTATTATATGTGCTTGAATTATTGTTAAAAGGAGGAATGCAAAGCCTCCAATCAATATTGATTCCATATTGGGTATTTAAGCAGCAATCCAGAAGAAAGACACCCAGCCTTCTTCCTGAATATTGTTTTTAATTTAATAAGAAATTTTGCATAATCATTCAATTAAAAATCATTTTCTAGGATTATTCCCAGATGTCTAGTTGATTTGTCTGCAGCTACTAAAGTAGTACAGTATTAATTTCTATTTTAAATATAGTGAGATCCCTGAGATTTTTTTAATGGGGAATTACAGATTCTAACTGTGTTGGAAGCAAAGTTCTGGGTTTGAATCCAGATGTCGCAAATAAACACACTGGGGAGCTGCTTGATGAAGAGGATAGTTTTATTTAACTTCATAACACTGAGCATAACAATCAAAAATAGTCTATGAAATCAGAACACTGAGAGTAATGACATTTATAGTAATACGGTAGTAAGCTTTGATCTATGAGGTATGTAGACATGTCGACTTAAGTGTTTTTGCTCTCGGTTGTGTGAAACCATACTCAACGAGTAGTCCTTAAAAGGTCTAAGTGTACACGGAGGGAAGTAAACAGTGGGGTGCCACAAGGTTCGGTCTTAGGCCCAATACTTTTCAATATCTTCATTAACGACTTAGATATGAGAATAGAAGGGAAACTTACCAAATTTGCAGATGATACTAGGCTGGCAGGAATAGCTAACACTCAAGAAGATAGGCTCAAGATCCAGATGGATTTTGACAGTCTAGAACACTGGGCCATGTCTAACAAAATGAAATTCAATGTAGAGAAAAGTAAAGTCCTATACTTAGGCAAGAAAAACCAAAAGTACACATATAGACTGGGTGAAACCAGGCTCAATAGCAGTAGCTGTGAAAGGAATCTTGGAGTCTTAGTGGACAACCAGCTAAATATGAGCCAGCAGTGTGCAGCAGCAACCAAAAAAGCTAATGCAAACCTAAATTGCATTAACAGGGGGAGACAATTGAGATCAGTGAGGTACTAATACCACTCTATAAAGCCTTAACAAGACACCTAGAGTACTGCATCCAGTTTTGGTCACCACATTATAAAAAAGATGTTGAGACTCTAGAAAAAGTACAGAGAAGAGCAACTAGGATGATTAGGGGACTGGAGATTAAAATATATGAAGAAAGGTTACAGAAACTGGACATGGCTAGTCTAGTGAAGAGAAGGACCAGAGGAGACATGATAGCAATCTTCCAATATTTGAGAGGCTGCCACAGAGAGAAAGGGGTCACGCTATTTTCTAAAGCACCCGAAGGCCAGACAAGGAATAATGGATGGAAACTGAACCTGGAAATAAGGAGAAACTTTCTGACAGTGTGAGAACAATCAACCAATGGAACAGCTTGCCCTTGGAAGTTGTGTGAGCGTCATCACTTGAGACTTTTAAGAAGAGATTGGGCTGCCATTTGTCAGAAATGGTGTAGGGTCTCCCGCTTGGGCAGGGGGTTGGACTAGATGACCTACAAGGTCCCTTCCAAATCTGATTATCTGTAATATCTGTTAAGGGTTAAGGAGTATTGGTCTTTTCTAAGTATGGAATCTTTATGTTTGGAATTTTTATGAGGGGTCTAGTCTTGGGGGTTGTGATTTAGGAAATTTCCATAACTTTGAGATGATCTTATTTCCTGATTAACTCCTCAGTACTGTCCTTTGACACTTTCACGCTGCAGAGGATGAAAGGGCTTTAATCCATCTTTATAACTTTGTATGTGGGTAAGAAAGGCTTTTGCTTGTGGAATCGATGGGGCAGAATGACCTGGATGACAACATGGGTATTTGCTTCCAAAACTTATTGTACATTTTTAAATAAAAATGCATTTATGATTTGGGTATCATGCTTCAGCAATTCAGGATGTTATGATTCAGTTGAGAGGATATTGTTTGTATGTATGTACAAAAGTCTACTCACCTTTCCTTTGTACTATGCCACATTATTGCTCATACATGTGAGATGATGATATTTTTGTCAGAGTATGCTCATGAATTGGACTAAAGCTTAGTAACAAAGTCAGCCAATGATTAGGCATGGCAACAGACCAGCCAATGGGAGCTGAATTGGAAAGTGAAACTAGAAATAGCCTGGGTGTGGCTCTAGTCTCTGCTCTGAACTCTGAAGCTGCTGGTTGTGTTTTTGCTTGTAACATTTATCACATTGGAAGAAACTACTATAGGTATTGTAAACTTTACTTCAAATGTTATTATGTATATAAAGAAGTTAATGAATCCTGCTGAATCAGTCATCTGTGTGTGCTTTCTGGATTTGAATTTCTCCTACAAAATCTAACAATTTTACAAGACTAAAAATTATGCTTTCCATTATTTTATTTCAGATTGGACTCATAGTAGGGGGTGCTGGTATAGAACAAATATAAATGGGTAGATAAACATTAGACTGATTGTTTTCAGAAGCATTCAAAAAAGGTAAAGATGAAGGTTTAATGTCTGATTCTAGGGGTGGTGCATATCTCTGTTTCCAAGGGAGTCAGCATTGTCCAAAGACATTTCTGTGGTCATTGGCTAGCATGACTATATGCTGAGGTACACAGAATGCTGTTATCTTCCCACCAAAATGGTACCTATAACCTACTTGAATTTGCATGCATTTGAACTGCTGCATGGGCAGGAGCTAGGACAAGTAGTTCATCCTGTTTCACCAGGGTCAGGTCTCGAACCTGGGATGTAAGCTTTCCAGCTAACAAGTTCAGTGTCTTTGACTACTGATCCATTGTCCCCCTTTAGAAGCATTCAGTGTTTTCTTAAACCTTATATTTAATTATCCATATACTCTAAGAATATATGCTACCTTTTGTACTAGTGCATTGCTGTATGATAAAAAGTGTTTCACCCTGCATTGTAATTAAGTATCTCCAGCAGGAGAAGAAATTCAGAATTACTGAGTATATTAGCAGATTGTTTATGTTCAACATATTTTCAATTCTTGAAGTTGTAGTTTTTTCCTAAACAAATAAGTAACATTTCATGTCAAGGCCTTTATTTCACTCCCTTGAAGTTTTATAGATTCTCTTCATAATTCAAAGAGAACTTCTCTACTAAACGTAAAATGAACATTTATAGGCCTCTTGAAAGTTCTGCAGTATTCTTTTACAAGTGCCCCCTTTTTGTGACAGCTGATAATAAAGAAGGCTGTATTTCTTAAGATGAGGTTAGTCAACTCTGTTCAAGCAACTGACAAAAATCTCTTTGCTCACTTGGTCGTTCATGCAGTTTATTCATCCACTCAGATATAAATTACAATATGTCCTGAAAATATCTCATTCAGATGTGATCAGGACTTTCTACTCAAAATCAAACTGAAAAAAATACATGATCATTAAACTAGTCTCTTATTTATTCACTACATTTACATCCTTTATTTTAGCTTCACAATCATTTTGGGAGACAGGATTGCCTTGGAAATAATGACTGCCCCCAAAAGTTATCTGCTTGAACTTTCCAATGTGTCGTATGTGGAGCCAGATGGGATCTTTTTTGCTGTTTACCACATGTTATGCGCCACCCAGGTTTTTAAAATAATTCATTTCATTTTAAATAGAAATGTATATTTTAAAAAAATCCAACATCAATAGTATTCCCAAGGCTGCCTCCAAAAGCCTAGAAAATAAGAATGATGGCCAATTGCAACCCAATCCTTTCTTAGTAAGTATTCCAACCTGTTCAGAGAAGCAAAATAATAATAATTTGGGATAGGAACTTGCAGCATCCAGAAAGGAGGAATTGAGGCTAAGGTCATTCTTTTTCTTGTTGGAATATCTCTCATGTTGGCTTCTAGTAAATAGGTATTATGTGACTGACCTACAGGGGTCCAAGGGCAATTCAAATGCTGGTTTTTAACCTATAAAGCTCTATATAGCTTTACTTCCCAAATAACTTCCTGCTAATTTCTCCAACTAGAATTGACCAATACATCTTTGATGCGAAGAGTTGAGCAAGGCTCGGTCCCAGATCAGTGTTTCTTAGTTTTAACCTGTTTTGTGGGTACTGTGGTTGGCTAGTGTTGTGAAAATTAGTTAAAACAGAGCTTTTCCACAGAGCTTTCAGGAGATAACTGGAATGCCACTCTATGTTTTGTTTATTGTTCCTGTTGACTTTCCTGGTTATTTTTGTTTTTTATTGTAAAAATTATTACAGCAGAACATACTTTTAAAAAATCTGGCAACTATTTTGTGAAAGTGCTCACATGCTCACACCATTTCAGAATACTTATCTTTATCCACATTTCTGTTTTTTGTAAGCAACGTTAAAAAATAGACACCATTTTTAACAGGGTTTTTGAAAGGAACACTTTCTAATACAGGAATAAAATGTTTTATTTTGGTTTTTTTTTTTCATGTCAAATCAACCACTCAGCTATTAGAAATAAAAGTGTACATTTTTATGTAGCATTTACTTGAAAAACATTTTCTGTTATTGTTCAAGTGGTTTATTGTAAAATAGTTCTTACAAAATCATAATTATTATAATAAATATATCATAAATATTAAAACATTACTTATTCAAATCTTGACACTTTCCAATCAGGTTTCAGGGCTGTTGATGTTTATTGACCAAATGGCAAATCTGGAATGAGTTCCAGTCAGTGTTGGGGAAGAAAGGTTGAACCTGAAGTTTCTGATTTAGGGAGCACCTCCAGGACTATTCATAGACCCTCAGTTCCTATATACCAGATGCACTTGCTGGATCAAGAGGTCTTCCTGATCCTGATAGGACATGCATGCCTTGGTCACCTCGTGGGTGAATGACTACAATGCGTTGTATATGGGATTTCCCTTAAAGACCATTTTAAAGGTACCGCTTGTCCAGAATGGGGCAACACCAGCTGTAATAGGTAAACCTTCCTATCTCCACATAGCTCCCCAACTGCTTGAACTGCACTGCTTGTTACTTAGTTTCTGAGTGCAAAAGCACTGCGCAATCTAAAACCATCTCTATCTATTGGACTGGACGGAATATGTGCCTACTTCTTCAAAAAGCTACCCACGGCCACAGCCGAACCTCTAAGCATAATCTTTGAAAAATCTTTCAGGAACAGCTCCTTGCCAAAACTATGGTCACAAGCCACGGTCATCCCCATCTTCAAAAAGGGAGACCCCGGCCTAGTTGAAAATTACAGACCAATCTCCTTATGCTGCATCACCTGTAAAGTCATGGAATCAATTATTAACCAATCTATCATCCTCCACTTAGAAACAAACAACCTACCTCTAATAAATAATTTGGTTTCAGGAAAAAACTATCATATAATCTGCAACTCTTACACTGCAAAAACATATGGACTACACAAGTCGATCATGGCAAAGCAATAGACACAATCTACATAGACATAAAGCATTTGATTCAGTGGTACAAGACAAACTACTCCTAAAACTAAAATCTTACGGTGTCTCTGGACACCTGCATAACTGGATAGAAGCATTCCTGTCAAACAGACAACAAATGGTTAAAATTGGGAGCATCCTATCAAATTCTGTACCTGTCAACAGTGGTGTCCCCCAAGGCAGTGTTCTAGGACCAACTCTTTTCATACTCTACACAAATGACCTCTGTGATCATATCAAGAGCAACTGCGTTCTCTTCGCTGATGATGTAAAGCTATTCAACACCACTGACAATACTGCTACCCTTAAAAAAGACCTTGACTATGTATCAGAATGGTCAAACAAATGGCAACTTCAAATCTCAACAAATAAATGCTCTGTCCTACATATTGGCAAAAAATTCAGAAAATAAAATACAGGCTGAATAGTCAAGACCTTGTTGATGATCCAAACTCCGTCAAGGATCTTGGAGTACTGATCTCTAATGACCTAAGTGCTAGAGCCCACTGTAACTACTTAGCCAAAAAGGCGTTAAAAGTTGTTAACCTAATCTTACGTAGCTTTTTCTCTGGTAATATTACACTAATAACTAAAGCATACAAAACATTTGCTAGACCAATACTTGAATACAGCTCATCAGTCTGGAACCCACATTACGTATCTGATACTAACATAGTTGAGAAAGTCCAGAAATATTTCACAAGAAGAGTTCTCCACTCCTCTACTCATTGCAGAATATCTTATGCCACCAGACTCGAAATTCTAGACCAAGAAAACCTAGAACTATGCCACCTTTGGTCCGATCTAAGTAAAATCATACATTGCAATGTCCTACCTGTCAATGAATACTTCAGCTTCAACCATAACAATACTAGAGCAAACAATAGATACAAACTCAAGGTTAATCGCACCAAACTTGATTGCAGGAA